>NC_040037.1:12414820-12567337 GCF_003713205.1 Coffea eugenioides
AAAAATAAAAAGATTTTTGGAAAAAAAAAAAAAAAAAGAAAAAGAAAAAAAGAGGAAGTAATACGGAATCAAAAGGAAGAATTTTTCTTTCTCCTTAACCGTAGCTAGTCCTTGACTTGTCAACGTAAAAACAAAAAAAAAAAATCCTTTCTTTTTCTTTCTTCTTTCTTTCTTTTCTTTCTTTCTTTCTTCTTCTTTCTTTCTCTTTTCTTTCTTTCTTCTACTCTGTTTCTTTCTTTCTTCTACTCTGTTCCCCTGCTGGTCCGTCGCCCCTGCTACCCGCACACCTCCAAGGTCAGTGCAGTCCATCAGCCCTCGCGCGCAGCTCTCTCCCCAGCGAGCCCGTTGCGCCATCTCCACCTGCGCGCTCCAGCCGCCACCATTTCGCCGCTGCCTGCCACAGCCCAAGACCACCGCCGTGCGGTCAACCTCAGCGGCCACCAGCTCTGCAACTTCGTGCGCCACCAGCGGCTGACCACCAGACACGCCACCCACCTCGCTTCCCTCTCTCTCCCGCGGCCATCATCAGCTTTGCCTCACCTCACGCCAACCACTACCACCCCAGTTCTTTATTTGGTAGCCGATCGAGGTATTTCAACCTCGATCCCCAATTTTTGGTGTTGATTGGTATCATTTAGCGGCTGTGTTACTTTACTCCGGATTTGTTCATTTGCTGTTGTTGCCTATCTAATTGATAGTGAGGGGATTATGCCTGTGTTACTACGGTCTATATTCTAACTTGCTATTTCGGGTCGGCCAATTTCTTGGGAATATTTATTGTGTTTTTTATGGATTTGAGTTCAATTGTTTTGGGTTATTGGGTGTTTGACAGTTGCCTTGCTCTTAGCCTCTTTGATTAGCACATTCGTTGAAATTGGTTGTGCTCTAGCACAGTGCCGGGGGGGACATTTGTTCAAACTTTTGGGGGGAATTGTTGAAGTTCTTGGGTGGGCTGGAATTTTAACAATTGTCTGTGATATTTTGGGAAGGATCTCGGCCAGTGTTGTGCTTGTTGAAATTTTGGTTGATTTAATTCGGCAACTGCATTCCTTGTTGGCATTAGTAGTTTTTAATTGAGTTTTTGAGGACATTCTGGATGTTGGTTTACATTGCTGATTTGGAGGAGCAGTGTCTGTGATTTTGGTCTGATCATTTGTGCAATTTGTTGACTCATTTGCGGACTTATTTGTTTCCTGGGTTTGTTTATTGACTTCGGTGGGCTGGGTTCCCACCTACGGTTCCTCTACTTGCTCTATTCATTGGAATTATAGTCGCCCGTTGCTCTTCTTTAGAGGTTTAGAATCTTTCTTGTGACTAGATTAACACTTTGGGTTTTTGCTTTACTACTGCTCTACTCTGCTATAGCAATTTCATTGATTTTGGACTACATTTTACCCAGTGGTACTGGTGGAAATATTTTCAATTGAATTTGGTACCTCTATTTGGTTGGCTGAGTTAGTATTGTCAAATATCTAAGTTGTCATTGTTGAAATTGCTGATTTTAAGTTAAGGCATTAACTGGCCAACTGGAGCCATTTTTTTTTTTTTTTGAG
This sequence comes from Coffea eugenioides, assembly GCF_003713205.1. Classification (NCBI taxonomy): domain Eukaryota; kingdom Viridiplantae; phylum Streptophyta; class Magnoliopsida; order Gentianales; family Rubiaceae; genus Coffea; species Coffea eugenioides. Next base: position 12,416,374 of record NC_040037.1, read on the forward strand.
ATTTTGGGTGGACAGAGTTTTGCATTTGCTGGTTGACTTGATGTCTCACCACATCGGTGCCCCTCCGCTGTTCCCGCCGACCCCTTAGCCACTCGAGAGGGAAGTTTCGTTGTCCTTTTCACTTTAATTACTTTATTTCCTCCATTGAGGACAATGTAGGATCTAGGTGTGGGGGGGACAGCTATACTAGTTCTTTATTTTTAGTTTGTTATTTGTCCACCTCTCGTTCATTTTTTCTTCTTTTTAGTGATTGGCTCGTAAGTGCATGCCAAGGTTTGATGTTGGATTATTGCCTCTATTTCTACTTTTGCCAAGTTTTAATAATAAAAGGGTACCAAGTTAATGTGGTTGAATCCAAAAACATCTCTTTGGTGAATATCAATGATTGTTTTACTTTTATAATTTTTGGTTAACTTTCCTAGGCATAGGGAATGATTATTGGCATTTTCATGTGAATTGGTCCGGTTATTAACTTTAGTTCTCCATGTTTGAAAATGAGGTTAGCTGATGCAAGTTTTCTTTTGGTTCTTGTGTTATATTGAGTTTTTGTGATTTTTAGCTATGAATAAACTTGACTGTACTCCGCTATTAGTTACTACTGAGTAACCGGGGATCTGCACCTAAAAGTGTCGATTCTCGCGTCAAAAAGTAGTAATTGCTATGAGTACGTGATCACGTGGCGATAGAAGCTGAGTAACCGGGCTCCTTCATCTGGCCAATGTTGGAGTTCGCGTCAAAAGGCTCAAATGGCTAGCGACTAAGTCTTTTGTTACTATTGAAAGAAAAAAAAAGAATCAAAAAAAAAAGAGAGAAAAGTAGAAAAAATGTGAAAAAAAAGTGAAGGTTGTGTTAGTGTGTAATAAAAGTCAGCTTGCCGAATTATGGATTTAATGTTGAGATTTTGGTTAATAGTTGGACCATTTGCTGATAAATGTTGTGTGTCATTCCTTTTTCTTAGATTAGTTAACCTGGAATTAGAGGAGTTTGTGGTTTAGAAGCTAACCGGAGTGATGTTTCTTGGACTTGACCATTGATGCTTGAATATTATTTTTCTTGGTATCTTGGCAATTTGTTGGATAGAGCAATAGCCACTATCAAATATTGGTGTTTGTTTCTTGTTCTCATGCTTGAGGACAAGCATGGTTTAGGTGTGGGGGGAATTGATAGGGTGTTAATTGTTGGTATTTTTATTATTAATTTTCCCTTCTATCCCTGACAAATATTGTGTTAATTGCTGATATTTACTCATATTTGGTATTTGGAATCAATTTCAGGAATGAAGCAGAAAACTACCAAAAAGGAGGGACTTTGTGAAAAATATGGAGACTTCTAAGGGTTTCAATCCTTGGGCCCTTGAATTGGTGGGGGACCACAAGCTAGTGAAAGGCATTTGGTCATTTGGGCTTCAAAGAAAGCAACGTAGTGAGACTTGGAACAAGAAATACTTGGGAGGCTTTGTCCACATGTGTGGGGACCACCTAGATAGCTTTTAGTCATCTTTCTTTTGTTGCTTTAAAAGGGGACAACGTACAGAAGCAAGAGATATCTAGGGCTTTAGTTTTAGTTTTTTAGTTTAGTTCTAGTTTTCTTTCTTTGGACTGGCCTCTGACACACGCCAGGTATTCGACAATATTCCCCAACGGGGAGATTTTCTCATGAGGCGTGGTTAAGCTTTTCTAGTCAAGGGGACAACTAAAGATTTGGTTCAACAATTACTGTGAGATCTAATTTATTTTAATTGCTTCCTTAATTTATTGGTATTTATATGTTTCCTGTTTTTAATTGCTATAGCTCGTGTGAGTGATTGAATAGATGTGCAATATTTAATTATTCATATAGGCTATTTTGCTAAATAGGGGTAATTGAATCCGTAATTGTTCGTTATCCCTATCTCAGTAGCAACTGGCGTAATTGGGTTTATGACAGGGGAACATACGATCTAATTTAAACAAACCCTCGTAGCGTGTTTGTTAGTTAGGATTGGGCCTTTCTAATTATTAATGCAAATCTAGAAATTAAATCCTACGGTCGTACCTAGGGTTGTTTCCTGGTTAGAGAAATAGTCAACGGTCGTACCTTGGCTATCGACAAATTAAGGAAGGGTTGGTTGTTTATCGCGTGCATGACAACTATAACTAATCTATTAATAAATGTGGAATTATCTGTGAATCAATGATCAGTGCCTGAACCATATCTGAAGTGTACCCTTGGCTAGAGTTTCTCCAATAATTATTCCTTTTATTTATTTTCTGCATTTAATTTATTTAGTTAGCATTTAATCCAAAACCCCCACATACCTTGGACTCTAGAAGAAACGAATTATCCCCAGTCCCTGTGGATTCGACCCTACTCACCGCTATATACAAAATCTGTATTTTTCTCGAGTAGGTACTTATTATTGCACAGGTTCGGCACCTGTCACCTTGGTTGACAATTTGTTTCCCTGAGCATCCATCAACACTTTTATATAGTATTAGATTAGATTAGATTGTCAATGCACCATCAATATCCTTAAATATAATAGCTTAAGTATAGTAATCAAAATACTGTTAGTAATCTGTATGATTATTTTTGATCCTTTAATGTTTTAGTTTTAGGAAGATCACAAATGCTGCGTATAAAGCATGCCATAGGCTAAATTAAGATAAATTAAGTACATTGCTAAAATGGAGAGCATTGCTAAATTAAGTACTTTAAGATAAAGACATAAGCAGCCAGATCCATTTGATGTCAGCTGCTTCAATATCCACCTCAAAATAAATTAGCCTTTGTTCTAGATTTAGCTTAATGCTAAGTCCCTTCACCATTCTTAGTAATAATTCAATTCTGCCTCAATTTTCTTCTGATCTTCAAGGTAAATGTACGATAAATTTCAAAATATATCTCAAATATATGAATTTCTTGAAACCATCCTTCAATCTCACTACCTGCTCAACAAAATGTTCCATAAACACAAATATATTAATGAATTTGGAGTTGATTCGAAGAATTGACGAGAACAACAGGGCTCCTTAGATAAATAAACATATTTAACCTAATTATGAAAGTGGATTAGGATTTGTATGGCATAATTATATCACTTAAAATGTTAAAGGGTTTAATTAAATACCTATGATCTCGAGAGCATTGTGAGATTTCATTAGACATAATTTAGATGTATCGAAAGATAATTAAAACACCCTTACGTGATACGTCTTTGACTTCTTAAGAAAATAATTGGATAATAATTCCAATTCTGAATCAAATTTTGAAACTCTAGTCTTTTGCTAATTGTTTTCTCACCTATATCTTATTTGATTTGATTATTTATTTAATTTCTTAATTAGTGATTAAAAACCCTCTAAGTTTAAATTTTGTTATTTTTATTAGAGTAATTAATGTAGGAAAAATTAACTCAATCCTATAGGTTCGACTCTGGAGTACTCCAAGTGAATTACTATTTCGATCGATCCTATACAGTTATAGAAATTCATCGATCACACAGCAAAAATGAAATAAAATTAATGCACAATAATGTCATGAGCAGAAACTGGCAGGTTGTCGAAGCCTGTACAATAATAAAATTAAACCTAATTTCCAGTTAAAATGACCAAAACCCAATTCTAAGTACTGGAGTAGGGACTCTAGGTGTGCAATGGGTTACTTGATTCACCCTGTTCCCGAAGAGTTTGCTTGATCCGATATACCGGAATGGAATGGTTATTTTTTTTCACAAATAATTATGAATTTATAGACAGGGCAAGTAGGGTCGTATCCTCAGGGACTGGGTATATTTGTTTCTTAAGAAATCCAAAGTAACACAGGGGGATGATTTTGTAGGAACGACGACAATCAAATAAATTCAAATAAGAAAATAAAAATAAATAACTAACTATAAATTAAACCACAATTCACTGAACTTAGAGTAACAATAATTAAAGGCCTAAATCAATTAAAACAAGGAAACAATTAAAAATAAAATAAAGTAGGCAACTAAAAGTCAAATGGCAATTCACTAAAATCAAGGTAATATTAATTAAAGATCTAGCCAAGAAATAACTTCAGCAATGGTTCACCTAATTGATCATCGAAGCAAAGGCAATTCCAATTATTTATCAATAAATAGGTTATAACTACCAAACAAGCGATGGCAGTCAACCCTTCCTTACTGGGTCGGTGATTAAGGTACGCCCGTTAATCACTGCTCTAATTAGGAAATAATCCTAGGTACGTCCGTAAGATTTAATTCCCCAATTGTCTTACGTATTAGAGGAGCCCTATTCTAACCAAATAACGCACTACCAGGGTTATTTCAGATTAGCCCGAGTATCCCCCTGACACAAATCTAATCGTGCCAGTTGTCACTAATTTAAGGCAATTAAACAATTACGGATTTAATGCCCTAATTGACAATAGATTATCAAATCAATTAATTATCCAGATGCAAGACAATCAATTAATTAAATAATCATAAGCTTAGCAATCTAGGAATATGCGAATACCAATAAATAAAAGGAAAAGATTAAATTAAATCGATCTCACAAATTTTTTGCGACCCAAAGCATCCGTTGTTTCCTGACTAAAAGGGAGGAATTAGTTCATGTTTGATGAATTAAGTCCACCGGAAGTTGAAACAAGAGCCGCGACCATTGTCACAAAAATTGGGAAATGCAATTCGCTCCAATCAAAAAAAGATAGCAAAGTTACAAGAGGTACCCTCTGTTTCACTTCGGATAACATACGAAAAAGCAAAAGCAATTGCCGATAGTTCAGATGAAGAAAAGTCAAGGTTTTTCCAAGTTTGCTCCTGACATCCGTAGATGAATCCCACTATCACAAGCTAAGGAAGAAAAGTCAAAGCTAAAGGAAAAAGGGAAGAACCCTAGTACTAGTTCTCTGCATTCTCTATTCTATCTAATGTCTAACTCCTCTCTCCCTCTGGTGCGGCGGCCAAAAGAAAAGAGGGAGCTCCCTCCGCTGTCTTCGCAGCAATTTACCAAAATGGCCATGAGTTTGTTTCTTTTCCAGAAATGCCCCCTAGGATAATCTCTGTTGCTTGGGCTCCTTTTCTGCTAAATTGATACTTACTATCATATTTCCGTTCTACTCGCTGACATACATGCAAAATATCAAAAGTGAGCAGAATCCAGCAATTAATTCACATCAACTCAGGTAATAGGAAAAATTAATAATAAAATAAACGATAAAATTGCAGCCTATCAGAAACAGTTCCCATCTTAGTTGTTCAACATTCACGGTGGATTTCAATTAGTGGTAAAGAGATAAAGGCATCGAAAAATGTAATCTAATTACTAGATAATTGAATTTATACTACAACATATTTCTTTTTTCTACCGCAAAAACATAACTAATTTAAGACAATATAGTCCAAGCTAATTGAAGATTAATTTTCCCTAAAAAATGTTCATGATAAAAACTCAACAAAGAGATAATACAAAAACTTACTTTTGGAGGTGATGTTATACGGTCTTTTTAACAAACTAATTAGCCACCTAAGTCTTCTTTTTTTTTGGGACTACACATGACAAAATGAGGAGTGAATCAGTCACTCAGTATCTAACATTTTCCCTCCATATAATTAGTTCAACCTGATTTAAGACTAAAATTTTTACCATAGGAATATTCGTGATTCAACAATGAAACACCATAGAAATTTAATTTGGGAGATTGTCCTAGAAGATAAAAAATGAGCAACCAATCAGAAAGTCGTACTCACATATCAAAATCGAGTTAGTCTACTTAATTCACCAGCTATGTATATTTCATCCATTTTCACATTATAGAAAGAACAATAATGCATGGCATTATCCATCATAAATTGCTCATAAAACATCAAGATATTCATGGTGTGGACCTCAAATGACTCATCGTGTCTACTGGCTACATTTTAAACATATCTTATGGCCAGAATGTTCATCTTATCAACTTAACGAGTTTATTCATGGTACCATACCATTAAATTAAAAAAGTTTCCACCTTTTACCTTTTATAGATGTCAAGGAATATAGCTAATAACACACTTTTGGCAGCAATCTTCCTTCACCCAATTAAAGATTTTCGGAGCTTAAAGTTCAGCTCCTAAAGCTCTTCTCCAAGTCTCACAAACCAACAGAGAAATTACTTTTAGGAAAGTTGTTAAATTTTGGCACACTAGGTTTTGATGGTATCTTGGTAAGCTTGGAAGATTATATTGTGCTTCTAAGATAATGTTTAAAAAAGCTATTTTAGTGACGGCATTATGGTCAATTTGCCCCTGATGATATTGATATTAGGTCCCATCAACATCAGAAGGGAGCTCATTGTATTATTGGATATAACAAGGGTGGTAGTGAAATTATGAAAACCATCAAGGGAGGTTTTTGAAATTAACCCTAAAATATTCATCCCACGCAAGGCGTGGTGTTCCCCCCTTTGTTCCTATAAATAGGGCTGCAACTCCATGCACTTATCACTCGATAGCAATAATTTAGCACATTACTTACATTTTGAGTGAGCTTGTGATGAAATGGCACCTTCAAAAAATTTGCTCTTTGTTTTTGGTGTTCTCTTTGCACTTGTGCTCCTCATTTCCTCTGATGCAACAGCTGCAGGTACCTTTCTTTTTTCCTTTCTTCCTTTTTTTTTTTTGGCTGCACCTAAATACTCAAATGAATGGAGAATAGGAGACTCATTATTGGGATGTGAATTTTTATGGAAGGCTATTAGTATATTATCAAGCAAGTCATATTAATGTGCTAATATCTTTTTCATTGTTTAGCAAAAGTAAATCTTGGTTGCTTCCATCAATGGTTAGTGGCACATCTGATTTTTCATGCATCCTTATAGTATTGCTGTAAGGATACACGTTCCATAGTGTCACACTAAAGGTTAAACTAACGTTGAAAACCAAATTAACTGCTTCTAATTATAATTTATTGAATAGACTATTAAAGCAAAATAATCCATGTCCAAGTCGCACCATCTTATATGCCTGGACTGTTTTGTTTAATCCATTGTATTCTTTTCTTTGCATATATCTTGCAAATTTTCAGCCTAGCCGGTCACCTAACGTTCGCAGCTTAAGATAAAGCTCCAAATATTAATGTCTCCTTCTGTCTTGAAACAGATCAGAAGAGCGTGAAAACCACTGGTGTCCACGATGCCAGTTCAGGTCAGGTTCATCAGGATAGCATAAGCGAAGATCGTTGCAAATATCGTTGCTGCCGCTGGTACCATGGACAGTGCCAAAAATGCTGTCGAACTGCTGAGGAGACCCCTGAAGCTACATCCGGAGATGAGGATACCGTAACCGCAGATCGTTGCAGACATGGTTGCTGCCGCTGGTACCATGGAAATTGCCAAAGATGTTGTCCACCTGCTGAGGAGACCACTGAAGCTACATCCGAAAATGAGGATACCGTAACTGCAGATGGTTGCAGACATGGTTGCTGCCGCTGGTACCATGGACGCTGCCAGAGATGCTGTCCAACTGCTGAGGAGACCCCTGAAGCTACATCCGGAGATGAGGTCAAAAATTAATGCTAAATAAATAAGGGTGTGACACAGGATCCGTGACACCTATATTATTACCTTAATATGTTGTGTTTGCCTTTGATGGTTGATTTCCTGTATGTGTAAAAGACTTGTGCCACTTCTCTTTGAATTGGTGTAGAATCAACAGGGGAAGCACGTAATGAGTACTCAGTTCGAGTGCTCTTCTTATGTTGTTGTCATGTTGAATAAATAAATCTACTTGATCATCTACTACAATTGATGATCTCTATCTCAGTTACATCATAAACTTCTGTACCTTGGACCCGCTAGAATTTAGTGTGATTGATATAAGACGTGCAGAATGTTCAATATATGTATATATGTGCTTCTTCATCGCGCCATGCCATTACAATGTGAAAGAATTCAGCATCGACAGAGTGAAACGTTCCCAATCCTGCTCCTGAGAAAGGAAACAAAGTCCCTCAAAAATGGATATTTTGGATGCCATCAAGTTTTTGATTTGAATGCCATTTGGAGATCTGAATGTTGTTTTTTTTTCCTTTATCTTCGTTCAAGATTTTTTTGGTGGAAATGCTTCATTTATACGAATTTTCCTAGTTAGTAAATGCTTCTATTACACTTGTACAATACACACTTAAAAGTATAACACAATAAAAGCTTGTGTAGTTCATATATTTCAAAAATATTCATACTTTTCAACTAAACTATAAAAATACGTAATAAATTCCTGGTACATTATACTTTACGAACAAGACTCTAAATTTTAAAAATATTTAATACTATCACTTATCAATAACTCCACATGTTAATTTGTCTCCCAATTCAATAAACTATAGTAGCTAATTCTCAAAGCTAACCGACACCAAAATTCCCTCACTTGGTCACCTCCTAGTGGATTTATACTAATTACATTGCATTTATTTTCTAAGCATGAGTTTTGTAACCCCTCATATTATTAAATCTCAATTAATTGATTTTAACGGTTACTAAGGCGTCTAGTAATTGGTTTGCTATTAATTTGAACTAGACATTTATTAGGTCTAGTAGAATTTATTCCTTCTTATCACTTAGTTCATAAACCTTATGAATCGTTAAAACCAGCTCTAACATTAGCTAACAAGACTTCTACAATTTCGGGTTTTGCTTAGAAATCAGTCTGATAGTTTAACTTGCTTCGTCCAACTTTATGAGTTGCTTTTTTTTTTCTTCCATATTTGACATTTCATCTGACTTTAATATGGGGACCAAGTTAGTATTGTTGGCATTTCATATCTAAGACTTCTTAATTAATTGATTTGTTATAAGAACTATAACGTATGCGTGTTTTGTAAGCTTTCATGTTTTTTTTTTTTTTTTTTAATTCTTGAGGACCAGCAACGGATTAGTTTCTTCTAGTACCAAGCTTCCTTTGAAGTTCTTTATTTTCTTTTTTGCGTAAATTAAAAGAACCAACAACTTTGAACAAGCCTATATCTAGTAAAGATAGATATAAAGAGGGATACTATATATACACAGATTATATAATTTTTTTTCAAATGTATGATTAAAAGTTTAGTACAAAAATACGAGTTTATCATTATTATGGATATAATATAAATTCATATATGAATAGTATGAATAAATCTAAATGTTATAGAATTAGGTATACAAGTGAAATTACTATAATTTTGAATGATTATGCTAGTTTTATATCAAATTTAATGCTGATCCTTGTGTATATGACATCAGATTTATTAAAGTTTTATCACTTTTTTTACATTTATATGTATAATCCATCTAAGTTTGTTATTTGACAATACCATTTTATATATAACTCAAAAGGTACGTCATTATCTTGTCTCACTTTTTAAAATTTAAAGTATAAATCATAAAGGATAATGCATCCAAAAAAAAGTATAATGCATCAAGAATTTATTATATATTTTTATAGGTTAGGTGAAAAGAATAAATATTCTTGAAATACACGAACTACAGAACCTCTTTTGTGCTATACATATAAACGCGTATTCTAGAAGTATAATAGAATTGTTTACTAACTAGGCAAATTCGTATAAATGAAGCAGTTCCACCAAAAAAATCTTGAACAAAGATAAAGGGTTCAGATCTCTGAATGCCATTCCATTCAAACTCTTGATAGCATCCAAAATATCCATTTGAAGGACTTCAGTTTCTTTCTCATCAGGAGGGAACGGAATTGAGTTTGACTCCGTCGATGCTGAATTATTTTACATTGTAATGACATGGTACGATGAAGAAGCACATTGATAGGGTATAATTTGTTAGTAATTTTATTATTAATTTCCCCTTTTATTCCTGACAAATATTGTGTTAATTGCTGACATTTACTTATATTTGGTACCATGACTTAATTTCAGGAATGAAGCAGAAAACCATAAAAAAGGAAGGACTTTATGGAAAATAGGGAGACTTCTAAGGGCTTCAATTCTTGGGCCCTTGAATTGGTGGGGGACCACAAGCTAGTGGAAAGCATCTAGTCATTTGGGCTCTTAAAAGAAAGTTACGGGAAAGAGACTTGGAACAAGAAGTACTTGGAGGGCTTTGTCCACATGTGTGGGGACCACCTAGATAGCCTTTAGTCATCTTCCTCTTGTTGCTTAAATAGGGATAACGTAGAGTAGCAGGGACATCTAGGGCTTTAGTTTTAGTTTTTTAGTTTAGTTCTAGTTTCCTTTCTTTGGACTGGCCTCTGACACACGCCAGGTGTTCGACAATATTTCCCAACGGGGAGATTTTCTCATGAGGCGTGGTTAAGCTTTTCTAGTCAAGGGGACAACTGACGATTTGGTTCGACAACTACTGTGAGATCGAATCTGTTTTAATTGTTTTCTTCATTTATTGGTATTTATATGTTCCTTGATTTTAATTGCTATGGCCTTGTGTATGATTGATTAGTGCGCAATAATTAATTATTCATATAGGCTATTTTTGCTAAATAGGGGTAATTGAATCCGTAATTGTTCGTTATCTTTATCTCAGTAGCAACTGGCGTAATTGGATTTATGTCTGGGGAACATATGATCTAGCTTAAACAAACCCTCGTAGCGTGTTTGTTGGTTAGGATTGGGCCTTTCTAATTATTAATGCAATCTAGAAATTAAATCCTACGGTCGTACCTAGGGTTATTTTTGGGTTAGGGAAATAGCTAACGGTCGTACCTTAGCTATCGAGAAATTAAGGAAGGGTTGGTTGTTTATCGCGTGCATGACAACTATAACTAATCTATTGCTAAATGTTGGAATTATTTCTGCATCAATGATCAGTGCATGAACCATTTCTGATGTGTACCCTTGGCTAGAGTTTCCCCAATCATTTCTTTTAATTAATTATTTTCTGCAGTTAATTTATTTAGTTAGCATTTAATCCAAAACCCCCCATACTTTGGACTCTAGAAGAAACAAATTATCCCCAGTCCCTGTGGATTCGACCCTACTCACCGCTATATACAAAATCTGTATTTTTCTCGAGTAGGTATTTATTATTGCACAGGTTCGGCACCTGTCACACATATATACATATTATTGAACATTATGAACGTCTTATATCAATCACACTAAATTCTAGTGTTCCCGAGGTACAGAAGTTTATGATGTATAAGGGGTTTCCTCAGAAGTTCGACAGCATCTGGTGCATCGTCCATGGAACCAACGACAGCAACCAAATCTGCAACAATCTACGGTTACGGTGTCCTCATCTCCAAATTTATTCTCACGGATCTCCTCAGCTGTTTGACAGCATCTCGTGCAATAGATGGGGTACCAGCGGCAGCACGAAATCTGCAACCAGTTAAGTGATCAATCTCACCTGAACTGGCATCCAGTGGTCTTCATGTTGTCGTGATCTGTTTCAAGACATAAATATTAGGAGCATCGTCTTAAAGTCCAAAACGTTAGGTGACTGGCTAGGTTGAAAATTTGCAAGATATATGCAAAGAAATGAATACTATGGATTAAACAAAACTGTCTAGGGATATGAGATGGTGCAACTTGGATATGAATTATTTCGTCTTATAAGCTACTAAATATGACATTTGGGTTTTGACGTTAGTTTAATCTTTGTCGTGTTAAACAATAGTGTGACATTTTGGAACGTTTATCCTTGCAGTAATACTATAAGGATGTGAAAAAGATATTAGTACTTTAATATAACTTCCTTGATACTATACAAATAGCCTATCATAAAAATTCACGTCCCACTAATGTGTCTCCTAAGCTCCATTCATTTAAGTATTCAGGTTCATCCAAATAAATAAATAAAGGAAGGAGGAAAAAGATTAGGTGCATTCAGTTGTTGCATCAGAGGAATTGAGGAGTACAAGTGCAAAGAGAGCACCAAAAAGAAACAGCAAATTTTTTGAAGATGCCATTTGAACACAATCTCACTCAAAATCTAAATGATGTGCTAAATTTATTGATATCTAGTGACAATTGCATTGAGCTAAACAATATTTTGTTGATATCTAAATGACCTCATTTTTTATGTTGATGGGACCTAATGTCAATATCGTCAAGGACAAATTGACTGTAATACCCTCATTTAGAAGCAAAATATCATATTCCAATTTTACCAACATGCCATCGAAACTTGTCGCCAAAATTTAACAACTTTACTAAAACTAATTTTCTAAGGCTGGTGAGCTTTGGAGAAGATCTTTAGGTGCTGAACATTAAGCTCCAAAATATTTCATTGGGTGAAGGAAAATTGTTGAAAAAAGTGGCTTATTAGCTTTATTCTTTGATATTTATATATAATAATTAAAAGATGAAAACTTTTTTAATTGAATGTGGATATTCACAACAAAATGAGGTACCGAATGGAAGTTTATGGTCTTCATGATTGATGTGGTTCCATGAATAAACTCGTAGAGCTGATAAGATGAACATTCTGGCCTTAAGATGAGTTTAAAATGTTGCCATGGTAGACATGATGAGTCATTTAAGGACCACATCATGAATATCTTGATATTATATGAGCAATTTGCGATGGATAAAGCCATGCATGCATGTGCTTTATATAATGTGAAAATGGATGAGGTAGATAAAGCTTGGTGAAGTAAAGTAAGTATACCGAATCGATTTTGACATGTGAGTAGGATTTTCTGCTTGGTTGCTCTATTTTAAGTGATTATCACTATGTTGACAAAGATCTTGTCGGACAATCTCCCAAAATAAGTTTCTATCGTTTTTTTTTACTGAATCACGAACATTTCTTTAGTGGAAATTTCAATCTTAAATTAGGTTGGACAAATTATTTGGAGGGAACATTTTAGATATTAAGTGACTCATTCACTCCTCATTTTTGCATATATAGTTGAAAGAAAAACATAAGTTTAAGCGACTAATTACTTTGTAAATAAAGATCGTATAAGATCACTTCCAAAAGTAAGTTTCTATACCATATCTTTGTTGAGTCTTATCAAGAAAATTTTGGAGGGAAAATTAATCTTCAATTAGCTTGGACTACATTAGGCTACTACTTGGTTGATTGTAAAATTTTATCATTTTTATTGTTATTAAAAAATCCATAATGTGAACACAAAAGTAAACGAGGATATCACAAAAATTGATTATCTATAATCAAAATCTCTAAATAATTAAAATAGTCAATCAAAAACAAGCATGTTGTAGTATAAAATTTTTTAGGTAGACTACTTTGTCTGTACCTTTATATGTTGACTACTAATTGAAAGCTACCATGAATTTTGGATAAATAGGACGGACCTGATTCTACTCATGGCATTATTGTGTATTCAAAATTATTTTTTCCTTTTAGCTGCTGTGCTTCATGCCATTTGGAATAGTTCACTCCTCATTTTATATTTTTTTATTTTTTTCTTTTTTGGAAATAGCCCTTTTTACAACATAAATATGTTACAATATTTCTTTTAGGGCCTATAAAGGTAAATATGGAACAAAATGTGCTGACACCATTTCTTGTCAATCTATTGCATTTCTTTTACGGACATGGGCTAACTTGGTTACAAAACTAGTTATAAGTAAGAGTGATCAGCGTAATATCGAAAACAAGAGGGGCACTAGGTGAAATTGTCCAAACATTCAGGGGAAGTTTGTGAAATTATCCCAATAGTTTGAGTACCTGCCCTGTTACTTGCATTAGAGTGACCCTTTATTATTGACTAATGCAGACGTCCATGTCTGCAGTCTCAGGACGGAGGAATAAAGTATTTATTGTCCTTGTACGAGTTATATATAGTCTTTCTTGACTGCAAAAGTTGATAATTGAGCTAAAGAATCGAAAGATAATGTGGCCATTTTTCAATCTCTGGATAGGATTATAGTCTTTCATGATTTCTAAAGTGGATAGTTGAGCTAAAGAATAATAAGATAATGTGGCCATTTTTCAATCTCTGATAGGAAGGATATCAATCTCCTCCTTTTCCGTCTTCATGTCTGGATTGTATATCAATTTCTTTTTCTTTTTCGTTTGTTGGTTAGGTAAACTTTCATTTTCATCAGTCTAAAGGCCTAAAGGTCCCTGCCCATTTCAGAAATTTACCGATTTTAAGTGGGCGTAATAGAGCTTTAATTAACTCTATCAAGATCTTTATACATTACGAGCAACTTTCCTGTTAAAATACTAATTCAAACAAGCTGTGCAAATTCAAGGATGGAACTAGATTTTGAAAAGGAATACTTTACACTTCATAAGAAGTACTGAATTCGTGGATTAATTTTCTTGTGCTATTGCTTTAAAGATTTATTTACATGAGTAGATTTGAATGCGCGATAAGTAATTGTGATTCAAACTTGAAGTCATATTTTTGCACATGAAAGAAATAGTCCAAAATATTTTTTTTTTCCTTTTTAGAACTCTACATGTAGCTTTAACTTGACTAGTCCTATAACTAGTCATTGATGAGTATGAGGTATGCATATAATAATTAAGCCCATTTCATAGTTAAATTTTATATTTTTAAATTTTTAAATATCCCACACGTGATTTTCTGCAAGTATACAGGTTAAGATTGAGCATAGGGTATTAAGGGTCAAACCCACAGGGAAGATTGTCAATGACCGATGATTTTCAAACTCATTTATTATTTAAACTATCACAAGTGCAAGAAATTAAATCTACACAATAAACATGAGATAAAAGTAATAAAAATAAAAATAAGAAACTTCTAAAATTACGGAATTCCTAACTACTTTTGCAAGTGAAGTTACCGATTAAGTGAATGTTATTATCTTGCTTAATTATGACATAATTTCCTAATATATGTGAAACATACTCTCACAATAAATTAACTATACTTGTAATTAAGCCATATCTTCTCATTCAAACAAGCTGTGCAAATTCGAGGATGAAACTAGATTTTGAAAAGGAATACTTTATACTTCTTAAGAAGTACGGAGGTCAGGGATTATTTTTCTTGTGCTATTGATTTAAAGATTTATTTAAATTAGTAGATTTGGATGCGTGATAAGTAATTGTGATTCAAACTTGAAACCATATATTTTGCACATGAAAGGAATAGTCCAAAATTTTTTTTCCCCTTTTAGAACTCTACATGTAGCTTTAACTTGACTAGTCCTATATCTAGTCATGGTTAAGAAGTTTCAGAATATTGGTGAGGTTATGCATGATAAATTCTGTATTTATCCATTGCTTTGTTAAGCCAATCTCTAGACAGGTTTGTACTTATTAATTCCTTTCGCCATCTAAACTCAAAGATAGAACGTATTAATATGTGTCAATACCAGAAACCAGAAAAGCTCGACCACTAGCTTATCGAACTGAATTTAGGTCATTAATTTTTTTATGCCCATCAACTTAAGAAAAGCAACATATCATGCAGATTAATAATTGCAGTTCACTCCATAGGGTGAAATATAATGTGAATAGAATTAAATCTCTAAATGTATATCCAAGATAAAAACGCATATGGTTGAAACGATTTGTACTAAATTTGTTTGAAATTGCAGGGCTATAAGTCGAAAATGTTGAGTGCATGAAAAGCGTGGAAGACTATGTACTAACTTGACAAAGTGACTTAAATTTGAATAATTATGACAACATTTTATAATTTTTGTGGGTCAAATTTTGTTTTAATCTCTTACAGTAACAAGCTTGCTTTCATTTTTTTTTTTTTTTTTTGCTTGCTTGTTTGGATCATGGCCAGTCCATAAATACAATAAAAACCCACCAACCTTTACTCATATATATATATATATATATATATATATATATGTATGTATGTATATGTATATGTATATAAAAGCACTTCCACCTCAAAATTTACAAAAAAGGGAAGAAAGAAGAAACCCTACTCGTTCTCTTCCGGTGCTATACGTTTATCAGAATAAAGGTCGAATCTTGCAAAATATCATTCTTGAAAGCATTCATTGTTCATACTTTTGTCTTACGTCAAAGTTAGACATCTTGCAATTCATAAATTTTCATGCTTGACAACTCTTTTGGATAAGATTGATGTTCCTCTGAATATCAACATTTAATTTTTTTTTTTTTAGTAAGTTGTACCGTCGATACCGAAGAACTTTGATTCCTTTCTCAGGAAGGAATAGGATTGGGTTTAACTCTTGTCGATACTCAATTTTTTTACATTGTAATCACAAGGAATGATGAAGAGCGCGCGCACACATATATTGAATATTCTGCACGTCTGATATCAAACACACTAAATTCTAGCAGGTCCAAGGTACAGAAGTTTACGATGTAACTGAGATAGAGATCATCAATTGTGATGATGATCAAGTGGATTTATTTATTCAACATGACAACAACATAAGAAGAGCACTCGAACTGAGTACTCATTACATGCTTCCCCTGTTTATTCTACACCAGTTCAAAGAGAAGTCTTTTACACATAGAGGAAATCAACCATCAAAAGCAAACACAACATTACATATTAAGGTAATAATATAGGCGTCACGGATCCTGTGTCACACCCTTATTTATTTAGCATTAATTTTTGACCTCATCTCCAGATGTAGCTTCAGGGGTCTCCTCAGCGGTTGCGCAGCATCTTTGGCATTGTCCATGGTACCATCTGCAGCAACGATATCTGCAACGATCTGCAGATATAGCTTCAGGGGTCTCCTCAGCGGATGCACAGCATCTTTGGCATTGTCCATGGTACCAGCTGCAGCAACGATATCTGCAACGATCTGCAGATATAGCTTCAGGGGTCTCCTCCGCGGATGCACAGCATCTTTGGCATTGTCCATGGTACCAGCTGCAGCAACGATATCTGCAACGATCTGCATTTACGGTAGCCTTATCTCCAGATGTAGCTTCAGGGGTCTCCTCCGCGGATGCACAGCATCTTTGGCATTGTCCATGGTACCAGCTGCAGCAACGATATCTGCAACGATCTGCATTTACGGCAGCCTTATCTCCAGATGTAGCTTCAGGGGTCTCCTCAGGAGATGCACAGCATCTTTGGCATTGTCCATGGTACCAGCTGCAGCAACGATATCTGCAACGATCTTCACTTATCTTATCCTGATGAGCCTCACCAGTGGTCTTCACGCTCGCCTGATCTGTTTCGATACACAAGGAGACAAAAATATTAGGAGCTTCATCTTAAGCTGCAAAGAGTTGAGTGACCTGCTGGGCTGAAGATTTGCAAGATACATGCAAAGAAAAGAATATTATGGATTAAACAAAATAGTCTACTTATAAAAGATGGTGCGACTTGGATATGAATTATTTTGCCTTATAGTCCACTCAATAAATTAGAATTAGTATTAATTAATTTGGTTTTCGACTTTACTTTAATCTTTATCGTGATAAACAATAGTGTGATATAATGTAACGTGTGTGCTTGGAGTTATACTATAAGGATGAAAAATCAGCTGTTCCACTTACCGTTGATACAAACAACCAAAATTTACTTTTATTAAACAATGAAATAGATATTAGGAAACTAATATAACTTCCTTGATACGATACAAATAACCTACCATAAAAATTCACGTCCCAATAATGAATCTCCTAATCACCATTCACTTGAGTATTTAGGTGTAGCAAAAGAAAAAATCGTAAGAGATAAGTAAAAAAAAGAAAGACTAGGTACCTGCAGCTGTAACATCAGAGGGGATTTGGAGTGCAAGTGCAAAGAGAACAACAAAAAGAAAGAGCAAATTTTTTGAAGATGCCATTTGATCACAATCTCACTCAGAATGCAAATGACGTGTTATATTTGTTGATATCTAGCGATATGTGCATTGAGTTGCATCCCTATTTATAAGAACTAGGAGGGGAATACTGTACCTTGTGTGGTGGAAATATTTTAGGGATAATTTCAGAAACCCCTTTAAGGTCTTTAATAATTTTAATTAGCAGCCTCTTATTTCCAATAATATATGGGGTAATTTTAGAGACCTCCCTTGAGGTTTGTAATGATTGCACCTACCTCCCTTGAGGCTTGAAAAATTATAAAATCTCCCCTATAAAGTATGTTTTGGTAACAAATGGTGATGCAAGTATAAAAAGTCTAATGAACATCCTATATTGCCCCTATTTAATTTACAAAACAAGTTAAATGCCAAAAATATCAAATATTAGTGTTTCTTACTAAGTAAAAAGTTTTAAGATAGTTCTTTGCAAAAAAAAAAAAACATTTAGGCTATATTTCAAAGATTCCTTTTTTAATATTTGGACATCTATTTTCTTTGCTAAGTAAGTTGTGAAGAAACTATTTTTAACAAATGCATTCCTACTAGTCAGCTTTTTATAAAACTAAGTAAGAATTCCATTTAAATGACCTAAAAGTTGAATATAATGTATTAGGAGAGATGAGATTAAAACTTTTGGATAAAGAAATATTTGAAAAATGTGATTTCCTTTTTTCTTTATACTCACTTTTCACTTAGGATTTGTAGAGTTATCAAAGATATTATAATCTTTTTATAACACCAAGGAAAGTAAGTGTAATTTTTTAAATTTCAAGGGAGGTAGCAGCAATTGTTAGAAACCTCAAGGGAGGTTTATGAAATTATCACATAATATATTGACCTCCCTTCTCATGTTGATGGGACCTACTGTCAATATCATCAAGGAAAAATTGACCATAATGGTCTCACTAAAATGGCTTTTTAAACATTATCTTAGAAGCAAAATATCATCTACCAACAAGCCGACATGCCATCAAAACTTGGTGCCAAATTTTAACAACTTTACTAAAATTAATTTCTCTGCTGGTTGGTGAGCCTTGGAGAAGAGCTTTAGGACCGGAACCTTAAGCTCCAAAAGTATCTCATTGGGTGAAGGAAGGTTGCTGCAAAAAGTGTGTTATTAGCTATATTCCTTGACATCAATAAAAGGTAAAAGATCGATGGAAACTTTTTTAATTGGATGTCGATATTCACAACAAAAATGATGTACCGATGGAAGTTTATGGTCTTCATGATTGATATGCTACCCTGAATAAACTAGTTGAGTTGATAAGATTGATATGCTACGATGAATAAACTAGTTGCGTTTATAAGATGGACATTCTGGTCTTAAGATAATGTTTGAGATATAGCCAATGGACATGATGAGTCATTTAAGGTCACATCAAGAATATCTCGATCTTATATGAGAAATTTATGATGGACAATGCCGTGCATGCTGGTTCTTTATATAGTGTGAAAATGGATGAAGTATACATAGTTTGGTGAACTAAGTAGGCCGAATCGATTTTGATACATGAGTAGGACTTTCTGATTGGTTGCTCATTTTTTCATATGTAGTTCGAAAAAATTATTTTGACTGATTACTTCGTCGATAAAGATATAGTAGGACAATCTCCCAAAATAAGTTTCTATGGCGTTTCTTTGTTGAATCACGAGAATTTCTATGGTGAAAATTTTAATCTTAACGTAGGTTGAACTAATTATTTGGGGGGAAAATTTTAGATAGTAAGTGACTGACTCACTCCTCATAGTCGAAAAAAGATAAGTTTACGTGGCTAATTACTTTGCTAATAAAGACCATTTATACTACTTTTATCTGGTCTTGGGAGTTCTGTTCAATAAATTGGAATTATTATAAATAAGAATAAGCTAGCTCTAGCAAGAACTAAATCATTAAAGTACTTTCCCTAGGGGCTTTGGGCGGAAGGGGGAACGTAGCGATTTGAGACTGATCTTGAGCCTAGGTTGAGGATGGAACTCCTATAGTATAGCCATTGATGTGAAACAAAGGCTACAGCTGGATACGATCACCTCCAAAAGTAAGTTTCTGTACCATCTCTTTGTTGAGTTCTTATGATGAACATTTTTGAGGGAAAATTAATCTTCAATTAGCTTGGGTAACATTATCGTGAGTGAGTTAGGTTTCTACAGTAGAAAAAGAAACATGTTGATAGTATAAACTTATTTAGTTAGATTACTTTGTCTATGCCTTTATATGTTGACCACCAATTCAAATTTACCATGAATGTGGATGAGAACTATTTCAGCTCATGGCATTATTGTGCATTATTTTTTTTTAGCTGCAGTGCATATTTCACTGCTCTACAAAATTGCTTCCAGTTACGAAGATTTTAGTGACAATGGTCTCTTCATTTTGTTCATTCACCAAGACTTTTACGCTATTTTCGTTCCAAAGCAACAGCACAGTTAGCAATGGTTACGTGATTCTAAGTGTCAAAGACTTAAAAAGGGCTCTGTTGTGCTTTTGCCTCCAACCACATAAAAATTAAACCACTTCTTCTTCTTCTTTTCACTGCCCTTTTTACAACTTAAATATGTTACAATATTTCTTTTAGGGCCTATACCAATAAGTGTATATGTGGAATAAAATGTGATGATATACGTTTCTTTTACTGACATGGGCTGAATTTGTTACAAAACTAGTTAAAGAGTGGTCAGCCTAACACTGAAAATAAGAGGGGTACTAGGTGAAGTTGTCCAAAACTTCAGGGTGGTTTATGAAATTATTCCAATTGTTTAGGTGGCTGAGGCTGTTACTTGTACAAGAGTGACACTCCTTCTCATATTCGTCAGAATTCCCCACTTCATTCGTCATGTAGTCCTCCATATGTCTCGAAGTCTCCGGATTTATTGTCCTTATACAAAAGTTACAGTCTTTCTTGACTACGAAAGTTGACGATTGAGCTAATCATAATTAAGAAATGTGGCAATTTTTCTAACTCTGGATACTGGATAGGATATCAATCTCCTTTTTGCTGGATGGCTTCCATTTTCATCTGTCTATAGGTCAGTCTCCACTTCCCACGTTCAATGATTTTGATTAAGTTGCTGTCATAGAGCTTTCTTATCTCTATCGAGATTAATGTATATCATGAGCAGTCCATTCAAATCTGTTGTGCGAGTTAGGGGATGGAACGAAAAGCTAAAAAGCAGTCCATTCAAACTTGAAATCATATTTTTGAACATGAAAGAAGCAGTTGCGACAAGTCTTTTTTTAAATTTGTTTTTAGAATTCTTTGCACTCAAGAATTATCACAATCAGAGGCATTGTCAAGTTAAACTTCAATGGTCTAACTAGGCTACCTACAAATTATGTTGTTAAGTTTAGAAATGGGGCCCTTGGTTGATTTTTTCAGATCTTATCTAGTTCAGTGTCCTGTAGGGAAATTTTGAATGGGTGAGAAGACCATGTAATCTTGGAATTATTTAGCTCGGCACATTGTTTAGCTCCGCGGCACATTGTTTAGCTCGGCATTCTGGGAATTATTCATCTCCTCAGTTTTGGAGGCATTTGCCTCAATGTGTTTTGTCCAGCCTTTATGGTTGATTTAAATCATGAATCAATGAAATTTTATGTCTTATCAAAAAAAAAATATATATATATTTATGAATCTTGTGGCAAAGTTTATATTTTACATTGTTTGTATTCGTAATTCTTACTATATTTGGTGTAAAATTATATAATTTGAGTGTAAAATGAAATTTGTCAGCTTTATATAACTAAATTGGTGTAAAATTGACGATGACACTAAAACTATACAAGTTTACACTAAATTTAGTAAAAATTCTATAAACTAATTTAAATTAGACAGTACCGGATCCCACATCATCCACTAGCTCATGTTCCTTGAGTACATGGTCATGGATTGTGGGAACGCAACAATGGCAGAGGCGAATGTCCTGTTGGGATTGTAATGTGGAAGGAATTCTATAAACAGTCAAGGGGTATTTGATTATAAAAAGGAAAAAATTTACAAATCAATACAGTGATAATAATATGTATGATTAATTTAACTTCTTTAAACTTTAAGTTGAAAAGACTGTAAAGATTTTGTGCATCATGCGTGCTACAGGCTTTCAAAAAAAGAAAAGAGAACTCACTAAATTGGAGTCTTTAAGACACAGAAAAAATCATAGCAATGAACAGCTTGTCATTTTTGTAAAGAATTACCATTTTGAAATCATAATTTACGTTCATATATATATATATGCTTAATTTGTCACAGGCTACAAGAATTTGTAAATGCACCATCAATAGACTTATCTATGAGTGCATTTAATAGACTAATGTAAAAGTATGTTCTCTCATCCAATGAAACATTTTCAATCTTCACCAGCCTCTGCAGCTTTTCATGTGTATGGTCCTGCAATCCTCTGCTGAAGTTTTACTTTCAGAACCCTGGAAGGATCTACCTTCCTTACCTTCTTGAAGGTTTTCAACAACTACTGGAGATAAGTTGGAAGCTTTCATTGTGAAGGTTGAAGAACAAGTCAGAAGAGATACCGCTAAAGATAATTAATCCTGACAAAGTAAATTTTTAAAGAAGATTAATAATATTAAAGCAAATGGATTATAAAAAAAAAAAAAAAATTGGAAGCAAATTCTGTGTGGGTTGCTCTTTTCTACATAAAACATGAGAACTTTCCTTGAACGTGAATTCTGCTTATGTACCTCATATTCAGCACATATGCGGCGAGAAAGTTTAAGCGTTGTACGTTTGTGTGAAATTTCATTGCTAAACAATAACTAGTAATAATCTGTATGATTATTTTTACAACTTTGATTTTTGTAATTTTAAGAAGTCTATAAATATTTCATGCATCAGGAGTGCTATAGCTCTTAAAAAGTAAAAGATAAATTACACTAATTTGAGGATTTTGAGACGGAGAAAATGTATAATCTATACTAATTTGGTCATAGACTACAAGTCTTTACAAATGCACCATAAACTTATCTATAGATGCATTTAACACATTAATTAATATTCTTATGTTGAAGAAAATGGGAGCAGTGGAAGTAGTTAAAGACGCACTAGATAAAGCAAAAGCTGTGATAATGAGATTTGTACATAGCCAGGTGGCTGCTCTGAAACCTCTTGGAGATCATATTTTCTGTCCACTAACTAGTTAGACCATCCAAGTTCAAGTTGTTTGAGCATTTCCTAAAGGGCAGAGGCTAAAGTTCCGTTGGGTTTGTACCTTAGAAATAGTTATCTAATTAGTTCGGAGGCTTTTGGTTTGTAAATGAATAAATTTTACAAATCAATCTATAAGTGATAGTCTATATGATAACTTTAAATTCTTTAACCATTTGGTTTCAAAAATTCTATAAAGGGTTCGTGCATCACGTGTGCTACAGGCACTTAAAAAAGGAAAAAAAGGACTTCATTAAATTTTGAGTATTAAAAAAGATAAATAAGATAAACAATGATAACAAAGAAGAGCTTGTCATTCTTATAATAAGTGAAATTATGATCCTTACTAATTGTTCATAGGCTATAAGTTTTTACAGATGCACCATCAGTATATTTTTCTATAAGTGAGTTTAATATACGGGCAAAAAAGCAGAATGGCCCTCAAACTCTATAGGTGGTTGACTTTTAACCCTCCAACTATTAAGGACATATGTTTGCCCCTCGAACTTATAAAAGGGTATACTCTTCATTCTTTTGACTAGAGATATTTCATAAACCTCTCCTGAGATTTATGTTAATATCACTTGACATATTTGAAGTTTTAGATATGTCACTCAATTCCCACATTAGTGAGATGGGACCATTAGTAATTATGATAACACAAATTGTTAAAATTATCTTCACTACTGTAACAATTTTGAGGTAAAACACTATGAAAAGTAAAAGTTTTAGGCAGAACATGTAAAAATTATATTATCATCAACTCGGTAGAGAATTCAATATAAAACAACACAAAAGAGTAGAATTGGAAGAAAAATATATCTCTCTCATTAAATGCTTATTTTAATGATACAAGGGTGAAATTATTCTAAAAAAGTATGGTTTTAAGGGAGGTTAATGATGCTTTTGAAACTCTAGGAGTGCCACGTAATATTTACATGAATCTTGGGGAGGTTTCTAAAATTATCTCTAGTCAAAAAGGTGGAAAGATACTTTTTTACAAGTTGAAGGGGCAAAAATATACACTTAATAGTTAGAGGGCTAAAAGCCAACTAACTTAATAGTTTGAGGGCCATCCAGATTTTTTGCCCTTAATATACTAATCAACACACTTACGTTGAAGAAAATGGAAACAATGGAAGTAATTAAAGAGACACTGGAAAAGGCAAAAATTGTCACTAGATTTGTGCACAACCAAGCGACTATTCTTAAAACTTGTTAGAGATCAAAGTTCCATCCATTACCCGATCAGACCATCCAAGTTCTAGCTGACAGAGCCTTTGCTAACTCTTCAAAATTTAGTCTTAGTAAAAGAGAACTTTTAGAAATGTTTCTTTCAACTGTATGCAAGAGCTCAAGATGTGCTTTCTCAACAGACGGGGAAAATGTGGCTGACTGGTGGCTGATCGCACGTTTTGGACTGGAGCGGAAATGGTTGCCACCTGTTACGGAATTGATAAGAACGCTGAGCCACAAATCTATATCTATATGTATTAAAGAGCAGGTTTTTTACGTGGAGTTTCCACAAGTGTAAGAAATCTGAATCCCTTCTTACTATAATTTTAGATTTATTTTAATTCAATAACCCTTATCTTCTCCTTATCCCTTTCCGCTCCTCAATTTAAGTGACCCACTAACCTAAAAAATTGAAACTCCTAAATTTTAACTAACAGATAATAACCACCCCTGCAAATTGATATCTGCAAATTTCAATTCACATCTCACGTTTACTACTGACACTTACTATATCACTGATAACAATACTCACACTTACCACATCACACTTAAATTAACAATTAGCAATAACTAATTGTTAATTTAAGAAACTTCCAACTACGAAAGTCACATATCCAAAATTTAGGAGCCTGTTTGAATTATAATTTTCACAATTCTACATATCTTATTGTCATAATGTATTTTACTCTCATAATCATTCATAAAACTGATGATCACTAACCCATTTTACCCATTTTTCATTTGTCATCACACAAATTAAATACAGTGAAAAGAAAGACTATGTATCATACTCTCATCATAGATGAATCCCACTTACAAGCATTTCAACTAGTGACGAAGCCAAGATTTTTTTTCTAGAGGGGCTAAAATTTTTCCTAACATAATTATTTTTATGTGTTATGTTCAAAATAATTTTCATCTAATTAAATATATGACATCTAAAAATATCAAATTTTAATTTTAATTATAAATGGATGTAAAAAATAAATAAATTTTTTAAGAAAAAATTAATTCAAATGTAATTAAGCATATGTAATTAAGTAGATTTTAAGTTTTGCATGGTTTAAGGAAGAGTATATTTGTTTAATAAAATTGTCAAAGTAGTGTTTGTGTACTTCTGTTTACATCATTCAACACAAATATGTTGAAATTGTAAATTACATTGCCTAATTTGTATAATTTAATCATGTTGAAGAAACATCGTCTTGAAAAGGTAGAGAAATTTTCTAGTAAAAATTAGCTAAACAAACAACTCATTATCTTAACCTCGTAACTAATCATTATACCCTCAATACCTCAGCTATAAAGTTAGGTTAGTGATACTGGCAGAGTACAAAATTTTTTACCAGAATAATTTGCAGCTTGACCGTCAATGTCAAGTTCTCCAACTATGCATGGGACAGTGTCACCACGTTGAAGGTCAATTCTTATACGTACGTCAAAATTTCTGGAGTTGCCGATTATAGGGGTGCAAACACAAAATGAGGTATCCTTTGTGGCTCAATGGGATTATTCCTTCTTTTTGCGAGTCAGTCCTCTGCAGAGCCCCTCCCCCGCTCTTAGTATACACACCGTCCCGTACGTGTCGCATCCGAGCAACCGGAAGGAATGGCTGAATTAGTAATGCATTAGCACGAACAGTTTTAGGCATAACATTTGTCCTAGGAATCATAATGACAGAAAGTGTCATCCAATTTACCTGTGAAAGGTCAGAATGTTGAGATATGAAATTATATTATAAGAGTTTCAGAGATCTAAAGTATCTTATAAGCAATGTTTGGACAATTGGAACGGATCGGTTAACCATAAACTCGATCTGATTTAGTGATCGATTGAAAAATTGAATTGAATTGGTGAAAACTAGAATAAGAATCGATTGGACCAGTAAAAATGGGACGGTTCAACTGGATTTCACTAATTTTTTATTCTTTAAAATAAATAGTTTAATATTTTTTAAAATTTTTAATACTAAAATAAATAAGAAACGATTAAATCTTTGAACTGGTTGAACTAGTCAACTTGTGAACTAGTAAAATTCTTTTGATTCACTCTTTGATCTGAGTTTTAAAAACATTACTGGTAAGGATATTAATTAGGTGAGTGTGAGGACTCTTTTTCGACTCTCAATTTTTACCTTTTTTTTTTTTTTCTTTTGTAATACATGGTATTTCCTTTTGACCTTAAAAAAGGAAATGACGTAGTAACGTTTATCAATAGTAAGTTGCTATGATATGAACAGCTCACAGTCAAGCTTTTGAATCATATACACTCATGCACTTACTAAACTCCTATGGGCCTGACATGTTGAGTAGAATTAAAACGGAACAACCAAAATGAAAAGGAAAAGTATAAGACAATGAAATGGACACTATATCAACTTATCAAGCTGCAACCTCAGAGGAAATGACGGGTACAAGTGCAAGTGCAAACAGAAAAAGAGTTTTTCAAAGATGTCAGTTGACCTCAAGCTCAATCAAATTCTAACAGTACACGACAAGATCCAAAATTGTAGGGCCCGTGTCAAGAGCTGTCAGCTGAAGCCAATAGCATGAAATCTGAAGGGGCCTCGTGGGGCGGTAGAATCAGAAGTCAAAGTAGGAATATGGAAGGAGATGGCTGCTTATTGAGCAGTAGCAAGATTTCACATGCACGTTGCAAAGCAACGAGGCAACGAGTTTTAAAGCAACGAGTATGAAAGATAAATGATATATAAAATTTAATGTAATTTAATTCAATCATTGAGTTTATGTTTACGGAGAGAAATTTCATTATTTATAACTTAAATCCAAAGCTAACCCTATATATCATTTCTTATCTTTTAAAAATTCTTTTTTACTACACGTATAAGACTATATATCGCCCTTATGTGCCACTTAAAGAATTAGTTTTACGCATATATTTGTCCTATGGATCATAATTACAGAATATGTCATCCAATTTACATGTGTAAGGTCACAATGTTAAGATATGAAATTATATTATAAGAGTTTTTGACATATAACTTAACTTGTAAGTAATGTTTTGACGATCGGTCCGGATCGATTAACCATGATCTCAATTTGATTTAGTGATTGATTGAAAAATTCAATTGAATTGATAAAATCAGATTAAGAATTGGTTGGACCAGTAAAAACTGGACGGTTCAATTGAATTTCACTAATTTTTTATTCTTTAAAATAAATATTTCAATTTTATTTTTAAAAATACTAAAATAAATAAGAAATGATTAAAACTTTGAACCGATCAAACTAGTCAACTTGTGAACTGAAAACTCTTTCGATTCACTCTTCAATCTGAGTTTTAAAAATATTACTTGTAAGGACATTAATTAGTCGAGTGTGAAGACTCTTGTTCGACTCTCAATTTTTACCCTTTTCTCTTTTTTTTTCTTTTGTAATATATGGTATCTCCTTTTGACTAAAAAAGGAAATGACACAGTAACGTTTATCAATAGTAAGTTGTGCGATATGAACAGCTCACAGTAAAGCTAGTGCACCATACACTCCTGCCCATACTAACCTCCTATACGTGGGCCCGACATGCTGAGTAGAATTAAAATGGAAGAACCGAAAAGAAAAGAAAAAAAAAATTTAGGACAGTGAAGTGGACACTTAATCATGCTGCAACCTCGGATGAAATGGGCTTTGGGACAGGAACAGTCAACAGAAAAATCATTCGAATCGATTTGTGTATTTTACACAAGATGCAATTTAATTTATACATAATAAAACTTACTTTGCATAACGTATAGTTATAAAAAAAAAATTATACATCTCATATATGATGTAAAAAATAATATATAAAATAAAATTTAAACCTCATATTTTTTTGGACCAAATTTTAGCCATTAACCTTACGTTTGGTTCCTGCGACCATTCCTATCCCAAATCCGAAGTACACGGGTACAAGTGCAAGTGCAAACAAAAAAAAAAAAGCAATTTTTTCAAAGATGTCATTTGACCTCAAGCTCAATCAAATTCATGTAGTCAAATTCTAACAGTACATGACAAGATCGAAAATTGTAGGGCCATTGTCAAGAGCTCTCAGCTGAAGCCATAATGCATGAAATCTGAAGTTGCCTCGTGGGCCGGTAGAACTCAGAAGTCAAAGTAGGAGTATTGAAGAAGATGGTAGCTTATTGAGCTTTGGCCGGAATTCACATGCCCAACTTATAGTACAAATTTTAATTCAATAAGATTAAATTAGTGAAAGTGCCAATTATTCTTGCGTCATCCATGACATTCTTTCTACTTCTAGTACTCCCCACCAGCTGAAAATTCTCATCTCAATTTTCTTCTTCAGTGATGGCTACATGCCCGTACATGTCCCTCCCACAAGGCCACAGCAAGAATAATGAACCATGCATACGGGAAATTCCCTAGTTTTTATTTTTGAATCGACATTTTTTTGTTAAACTCCTAACTCCAAATCGAATCATGCATATGGGTTGACTCATACTAGTCTAGAGGAAACTATTTATCTTTATATTGATCTATTGGTCAAGTCAGATTTATCGTTAGCTTATTTATGTCAGAAAAGTTAGATCAAAAGCTGCTCACAAGCCAAGTGAGTGACTCTTACACACTGGATTTGACTCAAACTTGCCAAAAAAATTCAATGCATTCAGATTGGAAAGAAGACTTTGGATAGTCAACTTATCCCAAATAATATTTCGCTTACATCATAAATATATTTTTCAACTTACTTTTTTATATTTTTAATTACTTTTTTATCTCATATACATCACATCATAAAAAGTGTTATAGTAATTATTTCAAATAATACCCTATCCAAACACTCCTATCGTTGAATTGAAAATCGTATGATAGCGAATATCTCCTTTTTATGCATTCAGATTTAGTCTCTCTCTCCTTTTATTTAATGAGAACTTACTAATATGGAGGTCGATCCAATCCATCTCCAGACACATTATGCCATTTCCTAAGAGATATAAAACATTAGAAAAACTTGGTTAGACCAATGATTTACATAATTTGTGGATTAATTGTACTTAATTAAACTGCCAATCCAAAAATAATTTTGTACTAGCAAATCCAAATGCTTGAAAACTGAATTATATTTTACTTATTTTTTTTAACAAAATGTGTCTGTTGAAAGACTATTGCGTTTGGACGATCCGCTTTGGTACACGCACTTTAGCTATTGCGCTTGGACGTGCAAGTGGCATTGTTAAACTGGCTGTATTATGTTTGTCTTTTCAAATGTAATATGAGCTGTTTGTTTTACTAAGTTTCTGAGTGTGTTTGATAGCTATTATTTGGTTCCAAATTATTTATTTATCTCATAAATATAATTTTTAATATATATTTTTTATTTTTAATTAATTTTTTGTTATATATATATTACATCACAAAAAATATTATAGTAATTATTTTAAATAATCTCCTATTCAAATAACGTTTCCGTCGGAGAGTTGAGCACCAAGAGTGCATCAAATGGGCACACCACACAATCTCCATGCAGCCAAGTACGGTTTACGGTTGTTGTGCGTTATAAGAGCACTTAGTGTTTTTATTTTGCAGAAAAGAGTGAAATAGTGACGGCTTTGCTACAATCATTGATTCATAGTAGATATATTCATCTTCTCCCAAATACATTTTATGTCTGTAAATTGTCTTCTCTAGCTTGAATTATGTAAATTATCGAGCCATTAAATCCTTGAATGATGTTTTACTTTAAATTACCATACATAGAGTAAAATGGGTATATAAAATGTGCGTGGTAGAAGAGTAAAATAAGGTATATGTGGTTTTTGATTTCCTTGTCACGTGCTACTAAACCCTCTTCTATCCCACCATGCTTCACCCTTAGTAATTTTGGCGATAGGCTGAACCAATATCGTATCTATGGATGAATTTTAGAATACTTTTTTCTGCTTTGCAATTTATGTTTAGCTAAATAAGGGCTAAGAGAAGATATGAACTGAGTCGATTCTTACTCCTCCTATATAAATCCAAACTCTCCCCCCTCTCTAACTTTTTTCTTCCCTTGAAAACAAATTCTCTTCTTTTCTGGGGGAGAGACCAATTGGTCTCCCTTGATCTCCCTCCCTCTAATGTCTTTATGTTTTTTTTTTCTTTTTTATTTTTGTATTTGTAATCAAGTCTCTTTTAAGGTTTCCTAATGAGAATTTCTTTTTTCCTAAAAATTCCTACTAAAAGTATTTTCTTCTCTTAAAGATTCATAATGAGAGTTTTCTTCTCTTCTAAGGATTTCTAATGAGTGTTTTGTTAGTTTTTGTATTTCTTTTATTGATCTAAATTTTCTCACATTTGATTATTAGATTGAGATTTTTTAGATCTATCTCGTCGGATCTCATATCAACATTCAAGCTTAAACTAATTCATTAGCAGGTCTAATATAAAGCAAGAGGTGCGGTTTGAAGTATAGATAGATGATCATGGAATTATAAACGTTTTCTTATAA
Source organism: Coffea eugenioides (assembly GCF_003713205.1). Lineage (NCBI taxonomy): Eukaryota > Viridiplantae > Streptophyta > Magnoliopsida > Gentianales > Rubiaceae > Coffea > Coffea eugenioides. Next base: position 12,446,885 of record NC_040037.1, read on the forward strand.
ATATTTTTTGAATATCATTGCCTTACATTCTCTTGACTTTTTGAATCTGCAGTATCTAGTTTTGTTCTTCAGATCTATTTGTATCTGTGTATGGTTAATGTAATTTCTGCTATTAGTGCAAATTTAATGAATGATAATTTTTTATCAAAAAAATTTTTAGCTTAATAAAAGAGATTGACATTACTGAGCATAATGAATGATTCACAAGTAATCAAAATTAACGAGCACAACATACTTTAATGGGTTTGGGTCAGCAGTTAAATTTTTTTTTCAAAAGTGGGGTTAATTTGAGAAAGATCTAAATACAAGAGATGTAATAATTATGAATGTTTGCATTGACATTGTAATTTAGATGTAATTTAGGTTCACTAATGAGTGCATCGGGGTACTTGTTATAAAATTCCTAGTTTAATAAGTGTGATAAACAACATGAGACATTACTATGCATTGATTTTTTCCCATCTCCTTTTGTCCAAGATATGAAATAATACACGTATAGCATCGCATCTTGTCATAATTAGAATTTATGATGGCAAAGTAGATTTTATAAATGAAAAATTCTGGGTATTTAGCAAAACCCTCAACATTCTTACAACCAACAATTACTACACATCCTGCAACCTCACAACTAAAACTCAACCGAAAAGTCAACAAATATTCCACTAACATCCAGCTTTCCTTACTTCTTTCATCAATTTATCAATGAAAACAAAGTTAAACATAAGTTTTACATAATTAAACATATGTCTGGTACCATAAACACAGATGTACCAAATATACACATGATTTCTACATAATTAAACGTATTTCTGGTGTTTAAAATTGAAACTCAGCAGACAAGTTCCAATTTCCCAACATTCAAATACATGGACCTTATCCTACGCACATGATGATGAATAATGACACTAGAATATCTAATAAAATCCCCAAACAGATAATCTATAATTATCTTCAACAGCCAACTCAATCATGAGGTTGACACCTTCCCAGGCATCCCATGTCTCCGTCCCTCTTCTAGATCCAGATCACGTAAATTTTCCTATAAATACAGAAGAGAATGCTCCACCTTTCTCATCCTTCTCATTGGTCTCAATACCAAATCTTGAGTACATAAACCAAGTTGTGTGACAAAAAGAAAAATGGGTTCCAAGGTGACGGGTTTTTGATATGTGTACAAGTTTAAATCCAATTTATATCCGTTTTAACTGTAAGTATACAGGTCAAATTAATAGTTTAGGACATATATCCGATTGACCCCATGAGAAAGATTGGATAATTACTGGCACTACAAAAAAAAATTTATTATTTAGACGATCAATGAATTAAAAGAAACAAAACTATGCTAAACTTATGGAAACAAATAGTAAATAAAAACTCCTTAGGTTATGGTATCCCTAACTACTCATACAAGTGCTATTTTTGGATCATTGAGTACTACTATCTTGGTTTGCTATGGCGTAATTTCCTTATGCATGTGAAACCTACTCTCGTAATGAATCAACTATACTTATAACTAATCCATACCTACTCTCGTGGTTATGAAAGTAGCTATAAGTTCATTTCTTCTGTGAAATTACATGAAATGAATCACTAAAACCACAAAAGTGCACCTCTACTCTGGTGAGTGTACTCCCTAAGTTTAGCACTTTTTGAATTAGTGTTAAATTTCAATTTTCATTGAAGAAACAACAACTTTAGATAATCACAATTAATGGTACCAAATTAACTATGATTTAAAGAGCTAAAGTGCTAAATAACTTGCTCAAAATAATAACATCAAACAGCCAAATAATAAGCACTAAAAATCATAGAAAATTCAACCAAACTCAAGGTATAAACTTTAGAAACACATAATAAACATAGAATCCAAACATGTATATTAACTAAACAATAGAATCAAGTACAAAAGATAAAGAGTTTAGAAAGAAATGTAACCCTTGTCACATGAGTTCATCTCCTCCATCTTCATCTCCTTCTTCATCTTTGCCTAACTAATAAACAAGAAGGATGGACTAACTAATTAAACTATTCTATACTATACTAACCTAACACTAAGAAAATGTAAGAACTACATTTCTTGCACTCTTCCAACTCATCAAATCTTCATCCAAGTCTAACTACAAATACAAGAAGGATAAACTACTCTAACTACACTAATCTACCCTAATTAATGAACTAAAAAATTCTAGTGAAGACTATATTTTTGTGGAATTTCTCTAGCCTTCCAAAGTTGTGAAAATATTCCGCAAAGGCTGCTATTTATAGAGGATCCAAGAGCCAAATGAGTTGTTTCTAGTTGGCATTTTTGCCTCTTGAAACTCCTAAGAGTTGGTTCTCCAACTTTCCACACTCTTCTTGGTTAGATACGGCTGAATTTGCTTGCCGGAATTGAGTTGGAAAGTTCTGTGAACAAAGAACAAGTTGCAGAGCAAGTTACAGCTGAAAATGATGAATATGCGATCTTGAAAACATGACCTTAGGTCACGTATTGCACCCCATATATTGCCTTTTGCAGGTTTGATCAATTTTGCGCAGAATTCATTCATGCTCTTTTTTTGATCCACCTTCAACTGATATTTTCTCAATGATAGAAGCTGAACTACCTTTTGTATAAAACATAAAAGTTGTAGCCCTTTGAGTTAACTTTCCAATGCCTCAAGAATCATCCAATTTGGTGCTCTGTGAACCAAGTAATGACCAAACTACCCTCAACTAATCAGAACTCTATTTCAGCTTTCGACCCTGAAAATGCAATTCTATATTTCGACTTTTTGACAATGAAAATGACTGAACTGGATTTCGATGTATCATACCAAATGTAAATCTATCTCTTAACCTCAAAATGGTATAAGAATCACTTCAATCCAATGCTTGTAACTCAAGATATAGCCGAAAATCACAAGATGTCAAAGCTGGAAAAATTTCTTTAATTGCATTTCATCTCTTGCACTTCATATTCCCTTTTTATCACTTCAAAACCATCGTCAATCATCCAATTATCTACTCAACTCATGCCATTTAATGATTGAATCATTAAACCTACAAAAACATGAAGTTTTCACCATTAAAATTCCTAGAAATGCAATTTTCACTAGAAACTTAGTTAATTATCTATAAAAGTAGTTAAAACACACCAAAACTAAATAATAAAACACGCTAAAAAAATGTAAAATATGTACTTATCATACTCCCCCACACTTGAACCATTGCTTATCCTTAAGCAATTAAGAAATACAAACCAACAATGATCCAATTTTGAAAATAAACATATGTGCACAATTCAATTTCATTTTCTCAAAAACAAGATAAATAACTATCATGCAATTAGTCAACTAAGATCAAGTACTCATAATATTAAGTAAAGGAGAGTCAATTATACCATAATTTTAACTAGTTCAACTCAATTTCTCATCCTTACCTAATTTCAACAGTAAGTAACTCATATGGTCACTAAAAATGCCTCCTAACTCATGATCATTTTCTTATTCAAACTTAAAGAGGGATTTATTTATATAACATATCTAAGTATTACTCAGGTTTGTGAAAGTGCCTTTTTACGTGAAAATCGACATTTTTTGATGAAAATTTCTGGTTACTCAACACTTCATATTCTCAAGTTGCGTTGTATACTCTTAATTCGAGTACCGTTTTACGCGAAAGTCAACATTTGTAAATGAAGACACTTGGTTACTAAGTACAAGAACCATTGGAATAGAATAACTTTTATTCACTTTTTTTCATTTTTTATTTTTTCATATTTTTCATATTTCATATTTTTCATATTTTTCATTTTTTTTGATTAAAGATAATAATCATTCCCTTAAAAGAATAATCATAAGAAGAGTATTGCAATTATTAATCATATTTATCACTTAAGTTTGTAAAATCAAATAAAGAGAAGAAATTTCATTAAATATGCAAAATGTAAGCATAATTTTCTCCACTTTACACGATATACTTTCTTATAAATGCACAAATTATGATCACATAATAGTCATTTTCAAATCAAATGAGAAATGAATTTTTTAAGTCACATATATTTATTTCAAAAGTAGAAGAAATTTGAGTTACTCATGGTATGGAACTTGTTACCTCTTTGGATAAAATTGAAAAAATTTGAAACTTTTTTGGAGCAATTTTATAATTTTGGACAATATTTTGAATAAATTTTGGCAGAGTTTTCCCTTAAAACTGGACGAAACTCCCTGCCAACGACCCAAGATTGACAACATTTAAGTGCAATTCATATTCCAAATCTCAATTCCAAGCAATAAACACAAAAATACTATAGGTACCACACATTTCCTCCTCCACACTTAAAATACACATTGTCCTCAATGTGTAGGGAAAGAAAAACAACAAAAGATAGAAAGAAGTACTCCCCAGTGCAATGGCTGAGATCCAGATCAACCATGATTCACGAACCTTTGCCAAAAGACACAAACCTCTACTAACACTATCCCAAAAGATCAAATGTAAAAGGAAAAGTGAACGTCACTACATAAGGAAAGAAAAGAAAAACTAAAAGAACATAAAAACAGAGCAAAATGCAGCTCAAGGTGCCAGCCCAATGCCTCCCTCACTAGCGGATCCTTGACCATCACCACTACCTCCAGGAGTAGGGTGAGGGTGAGGCGTGATATGTAAATGATCCTTTATTCGACGCATCCTAACATCATAGGAATCTAGGCGAGCATCGATTATATTAGGTCGTTTAACAACTTGAGTCTGATGGCAGCCTAGAATATCGAAGAGTCGCTACCAATTGGAACGCTATGGAGGTGGAGGAGGTGGCAGCGGCGGTGGGGTGGAAGTAGATGGTCCGACAGAAGTAGAGGACCAGCAGAAGTAGAGGGACCGATTTCGCTTTACTCAGTGTGACCAACTTGTCTTGATGTATCTCTTCCTGGGCGAGGTAAATTATCTGTAGGAATGCCCATGCCAGTAAGAGTAACAACATTTAACTCATCCATAGGTCGCACCAGAACTTGTGGGATACCCTCCAAATTGACTCCTTCCCGTTCGAAAATCAATAATAGAAGACATGGAAACCCCAATCGATAGGAAGTCACACTCCTTCGAACAACCGTCCTTATGTTGTTAATGATTATATTTGGAAGTGGAATGCGAGCATAAGGAGACTCCCAGTTGTGGAACATATGATCCAAGAAGTAGATATCGTTATGTCGAATCTCTCCTTGTCCACTTTTCTTGGGAATCACGTTGTATGCCATGACATAAATAATGAGACGGTGTCGATAGTTGAACATGCGCACAAGAATGACCTCTTTCCTAAATGAACGAAATGGAGTATTGTAGACCAATTCTTGTCATGGCATGGGAAGGGTTCCAATGCTTATTTGACGAAGTAAATCCCTTCTTCAAATCAATGACTGGTCCTTGATTATTGCACTCAAGAATTCGAGCAATTGTGGCTCTAGTGATGGTCAACCATGTCCCTCGAACAAAAGATCTAATCTCTTCACCACTGTGGTCCTTTTTGTTGTCAATATTGGCATAGAATTCTCAGACCAATTTTGGGTATATGTGGTGAGGGAGAGTAAGAATAAGCGCTCATCCCAATAGCTCAAAATCCTTTGTAATTCGATAGACGGCATCAATGTCCGGAACTATGTGCATTTTATTTCTGAACTCCATGTGCTCGCGCTCCTCGAACCAATCTGGATTGTCTTTTGATGTGAATTGTTCGACATCGTAGTTCAGAGAAGGTGGTCGCCTAGATGAATTTCCTCGCGATCTCCTTTGTTGGGGCACCAAAGATGGTGTCCTCTCGACTTCTTCTTCACTAGAAGATTCATGAATAATAGCTCATCCCTTCTTACCATGGTGTCTAAAAAGAAAAAATCGTTAAATTTCTCATACACCTATCTAAAACAGCGCACAATCACGCATGATACACAAATTAAATCCTATAAAACACCTAAAAGAAGAATCTTTTCACTTATAGTAACCGTAGCATTTTATAGAATTATCATTTATGTATAGCGATTGAAATTGGCTCACATAACCACAAATACACATCTTTATGTCACAAAGAATCAATTAGATATTCAACAATGCCCAATATTATAACATGAGAGGCATAACATTAAAATTATAAAAAATTTGCCAAAAATTGTCAAAATAACCAATTTATTAAAATAGGCAACAAATATGTTCCAATTAATGAAATTAATAATAATTAAATTTATAGCAATCTTTAATTAGCATCAATAATCCATATTTAACCATAATAATGATTTGACGAAAATTACCCTCATAAATTACAAAAGTCATCAAAATTACTCTCTATGCACAATGTACATGCTAAAACATCATCAACTAACCATTTTTTAATCATAAACATTCATCAAAAAGGGCTCTTTTTTTTTTATCCGGCTAACCCCATGCACGGGGAGGGACGCCACCCCCGAATATTCTTATTAAAAAACCGCAAAAGCCCCATACAACGCCAATCACTTGCGCACAGCCCTAATACGTATTACAGGGAATCCTGCTCTATCCAAACCCATGGCCCCCCTAGTGGGTCTTGGTAACTCCGAATGGGAGGTATACATGACACTCAACGACCCTTGCGCCCCCACCTTCGACAAAACATCCGGAACCTGGTTTGCTTCTCAAAAATAATGACCCACATTCCAATCCGAACCCAACATTGACTGGATTGCCTCTACATCAGGGCAAATTCTCCAGGGGCATCTCGACTCATCGCGGAGAACATTAACTAACAGTAGAGAGTCCACCTCTACTTGAACCCTGGGAACACCATGTAACCGGCACCGCTGCATCCCATATAGTAACGACTTGGCTTCAGCTTGCAAACTTGTCATCTTCTCTGGGGGAATGGAAAAACCAAGTAGCAAATCACCAGAGGAGTCCCAAAGGACACCACTAGGGCTGTCAACGGTCCGGGTCTGGACCCGGACCCAGACCGGACCTGCCAACATTTGTCGGGTACGGATAGAGATATAAACCCGCAACCCGGACCCGGACCCATTTTGTCTAATAAATTTGCGGGTCGGATACGAAATATGCCATTCCGACCCGTATCCGATCCGGACCCATTTTAATTAATTAATAATTAAAAAATATATACCTATATATCATAATTATTCATATCAATAAATGTATTCCCAAATTTTTCTAACCCTAATACCCACTCTCCACCGCCACACCGCATATCCCTTCTGGCTTCTTCCTCTTAGTCCCCACTCTCTTTTCTCTTTTGCCTTGCCTCCCGCCGCCTCCGCCAGACGCCAGTGAAGTGATTAGTCAACGTGAAACCGGTGACGCTGTCTGACTCTCTCCATCTCCAGCTCCAAAGAAACCGCCGGATCTGGCCAGCTCCAAGAAAGCCCAGCTCTTGCAGTCCCACTGGTCTCTTGTGATGGTAGTGATCATAAGGGCGGTTGGGCCGAGTTGCAGCATTTGACCCTTCGGCAGGTGCTCAGATCAGCGGTGGCAGTGGTGGGCGAGAGCCGTTTGGGGTTTACGGAGAAAGTGGTGCTGCTGGATGGTAGGATGCGTGCATTGAAGAGGTTTCGGAAGGTCAGTTTGAGGAGGGGCGAGTTTGGGAGGAGAATCGTACGGGTGGGTTTAGTGAGCAGCATGTCCGACTATCTTGTTCCTGTCACTGCTTATTTCTATAGTAAGAGGATCAAGTTTGCTGTCTGTGATCATTATCCCATGGCCCATGAGAAGCCTTGCTGATTTGCTGGCCAGTAAGTTTTACAAATCAGAGATATGACGCCGGCCAATACAAATGACTGATGAATAACCAACCTGCTTATTGTCTTCCTGTAATCCCTTAATATTAAAAAGATCTGTGCGTAATTGTCCTTGCTTTTGTTTTCATTACACCGCCTGCCTCCCGCCCAAAAAAATGTAGCATGAACGGGTTTTCGACGGGTCGGGTGGGCCCGACCAGGACCCGGGACCCGTCGGGTGCGGGTCCGATAGAAACAACAGGGACCTGTCGGGTATTCGGACCGAATCCGGAACTAATGCAGTATAACGGATCCGGGTCCGGATTTATTAATTTCGGCCCAGACCCGGCCCGTTGACAGGCCTAGACACCACCCCCTCCACTAGACCTCGGGTTACCTAATAAACATCCATCCGTATTTAATTTGCAGATCCTCTGGGACAGAGAACCCCAACAGACCACCCTATAAGAGTAATGAGGCCTCCATCCATAAAAACTAGAGTAAAAAGCATGCCAAGAAACAAACCTAGCCGGCTCTCCCACAACCCTTCCACCAACTAACCCGACTATATCCGCTAGGATACGATCGCAAACAGTCTACCTATGCAGGGAGCGACCTTCAAAGTGAGCTAAGTTCCGCACCAGCCAAATATTCCAGCAAATGATACTAGGCAGCACCGTGTGGAGTGACTCTATCCGCGAGTGACGTGTCGGCATACACCACCAACCCCCCAGCCTTGCACGCACACCTGGCCCTCTGTATATCATCCCCACCACATCACCAAAGAATGCCCAAAGGAATCGTGCTAGATCCCCCTCCGAGAAGATATGCTCCAAAGATTCAAACTGGGAGTTTATACAGCAAAAGCACTTTGATGGACCGTGCACGTTTAGTCTCCCTAATGTGGACGCTAGAGGCAGCCGATCCCGCAACACACGCAGCATGAAAAAGGAGATTTTGACAGGCAACCAAGGATGCCAAACCCTCTCAAACATGAACGAGGCCGGCCGCTGCCCACTCGACGAACGATAGGTCGATGCGAGCGAGAAATCTCCAGACTCCGTCAGACACCATAGCGCACTATCTTGCCCGTTTCCTACTGGGATGGGGTTCCTGATAATTTCTGCAACAATAGTCTCCGGGACCCAGTGCCGCAACATATTTTGATTCCACCGCCCATTCAAGACGAAATCCACTACCGAATAATCCAAAACACTCCCCAAGCGTTGACACAGTGGGCCAGAACCCAACCAATTATCGAACCAAAATTTACATTGTCCCGCCCGAACCAGCCAACAAAGATTTTGTTCTGCAACCTCGCGAACTTGGATCATGCGGCGCCACACCCATGAGCTGCCTTGTGGTACCCCCACCATGCACGGGTGGTTTTGCCGATAGTACTTGGCACGCATAAACGTCGCCCACAAGCAGTCACTCGTACGGAACCTCCACCACAATTTGAATGAGAATGCCGTGTACACCTCTGATAATGCATGAACACCTAGTCCCCCATGCAACGTGTTGGAGCATAGATCTTGCCACTTAATCCAATGGTAACGGAAACCATTCACTCTCTCCCCCCATAGGAAATTTGCCATGGCACATTCCGCCAGAGCCAGGACACCTTTCGGAGGGCACGAGGCCATCAACAAATGGGTCGGTATCGCTAATAGGACATGTTTAATGAGGATGATGCGGCCTCCAAAGGATCCAAACTAATTTTTCAATTTTATCCAAATATAGTAAATTTAAAATTTTAACAACTAGTAAAGCATCAAATTGCTATATTTGAGCATTGAAACATGTTTAATCAACCTTAATAAGCATATTGGAGGCCAAAACATCAATAAATTTCATCAAAAATTTTAAATTAAAAGATGTCAAAAAGATCAGGAAATTGAAAATATCAACTTCTAAAATACGAAAATTTGATGAAGAAACTTAGCTCAATCACGCAGAAGGATGTTTGGTGATGCTAATGATGCAAAAAATCCTATGAAACATCCTCTAATTGACCCCTAGTTGCTTGGATAAAAGTTGAGAAACTCTACCCTTCAATCTTCTTTGAAACCGAATTTGAGATGTTTTTCTTGAATTTTAATTGGTTAAAAAGGATCAATGAAGGTTAAATATGGTTGGGTTGATGATTTGTTGCAAGGAAATGGAGTAAAAGTGAGATTTTGTGAAGTATGTAAATTTGTGTAGAGAAAACGGAGGTTGAGTAAAGAAGAAGAATAAGAAAACGCCCTGCATTTTCTGATTTTTAAAAAGAAGGGGTTGCAATACGCAGGGGGTGGGGGGTTTTAGGTCGCGTTTTCTATAGAAAACGCGGCATAGTTTGCGTTTCCTAGCTTGCATTTTCAGTTTTTGAACTAGGCTAAAAACATGGGGCAAAACGCGGGTAAAATCGAATTTTAGTCTGCATTTTCATTTTCTCAAAAAAATTTTGAAGATCAACTAAAATGCGACCTGCAAACATGAGGAGTGTCCGTGTTTTCATGAGTGCGTTTTTCAATTCTGCACTTTTAATGCAGAATTTCTGCAATTTTCTCAAAATTACTTGCATGACCCCATTTTTCTAAAATACATTCTAGATCATTCCTTTGTCAACAAAATAAACAATACATGCACATGTAAAATGATCTAAATATGTTTTCTAACCCTTTACTCAATTTGAGGTGTTGAGATTATTGATCAAATTCGCCTTTTAATCTCAATTGGCCACCTTTGTTTCTATTTCCCAAACCTATAAATGAAAAACAACAAAATAACTTAAATACATAATTAAAACATAAAATCACTCCAAATTAACATAAACTTAAACAAACATTGGGTTGCCTCCCTACTAGTGCTTCTTTATAGTAATTAGTTTGACTATTTCACCTCACCTTTCAAGGAGGTTTTGTTAACGAATAATCCACCATTTTTGGATGTGATGGATCATTAAAAGGTGATTTGATAGCAAAAGTCACATAATCAAATGATAAGAGAGATGGAAGTGGCTTACCTATTTCAAGTGATTTATAGATTTTACCTTGAATGTGTATCACTTGAGTACTCACCAAAGGAATATCTGCATGACTTTCTTGGGCAATAATACATTTAAAACCTATATTTTCAACACATTCCTCAAGAGGGGCAAAAAATGAGGCATTGATACTCATCTCTTGAGGTTCAAAATTAGTTCCAAAGATATTATCTTATGAAATGAATATTTCCTCATTGAAGCTCAAATTGGATTCATCATTTTGATCAAAATATAATTCATTTTTACGTATAACATTCCCACCATACATGCTAAGGTCATTTTGCATTTTATTAGAAGAAATAACTTTACACAAAACATGCAATTGTTCTTGTGTTGTACAAAAGTGAGAAGTTAATTCATCTAACCTTTCGTCAATCCTAACAAAACAATCGGAAGTTGCATTAGCTAGCTTTTCTATGACTAAATCAAATTCATTAGAAAATTTTCTATAACTAGCTCCCAAGATGCATTAGAATCATTAGCTAATGGTTCACTTTCTAGTTGCCAAGGTAAAGATGCATTAACTAATTTTTTTTATTGCCAATTTTCAAGATGTTTTTGATTCATATTGGAGACATTCGGGCTGGTAATCATAAAAACATGAAGAATCACTATAAGTACATTGATTATCCCAACCATAAGTATAAGAATTTCCTAGATTAGGGTTGTCTTGATCAAAACAAAGATTATAATGCCCAAATTCATCATAATAATCCACATCTTGTGCTTGCATACATGTATGAGTAGCATGATAACCTCTGCACAAGTTAGAAATCATATGATTAGAATTAAAAGTATTAACATTCCTCTGTTGCTCAATTTCATGCACAATGGTGTCCAAATGAAACGTTATAACATCAAGTTTAGCCTTTAAACTCCTTAAACCATTTTCAAATGACATATTTTCGGTAATTTCTTGATTACCTCTATCCATGGAGTTTTGCACGTGATAACCATCCATTGTCGATCTTTCGCTTCTCAAGCATTGTCCTTCCATGTTTTCTACTCTCCTTGAATCCCTAAATATGCTTTTAAAATAACTCAAAAATAAGTTTAGTCAAGAAAAATAGATGACTCGACATATACAAAAACAAAACACTAAATACAAAACAAATAGCTCAATAAGACGCTGAACACAACAATTAAGACACTAGACACAACAAAAACAAGAAAAATAAATAAAAATGTCTAAATTAATAAAATTATTTTTAGCACTGATATTGAGCAAATTTTCCCCGACAACAGGGTAAAAAACTTGACGGATTTTTGATATGTGTACAAATTTAAATCCAATTTATACCCATTTTGACTGCAAGTATACATGTTAAATTAGTAGTTTAAAGCATATATCGGGTCGATCCCACGAGAAAGATTGGATAATTACCAGCACTACTAATGTTTCTCTATTATTTAGACGATTAATGAATTAAAAGAAACAAAACTATGCTAAACTAAGTACATCTTTTACGTGTTTTAAGTGTGTTTTATTAGTTAGTTTTTTGTGTGTTTTATTTATTTTTATAACTAATTAACTAAGATTCTAGTGAAATGCATTTTATGGTTTAAGTGGTAAAAATTGCATTTCTATAGATTTTAATGGTGAAAACTTCATGTTTTTGTAGATTTTATGATTCAATTATCAAATGGAGTGATTTGAGAAGATAATTAGATGATTGATGATGGTTTGAAGTGATAAAAAGAGAATATGAAGTGCAAAAGAGGAAATGCAATCAAGAACAAAAGAAAACAAGTTTTACAGTTTTGACACCTTGTGGTATATCTTGAGTTACAAGCATCGGATTGAGGTGATTCTTAAACCATTTTAAAGAAGAGATAGATCTACAATTGGTATGAAGACATCAAAATCCAGTTTAGTTGTTTTCATTATCAAAAAGTCAAAATGCAGAACTGCAACTCTGTGGTCAAAAGCTGAAACAGAGCTCTGACCAGTCGAGGGTATTTAGTCATTTCTCGGTCTACAGAGCTCCAAATGGAATGATTCTTGAGGCATTGGAAAGCTAACTCAAAGGGTTACAACTTTTGTGTTTTGCGCAAGAGTTAGTTTGACCTCCATCATCAAGAAAATAGCAGTTGAAGCGGTACCAAATTCAGAGAAGTGAAAATGCAACTTCATGAATACGGGGCTTGAAGTTGCGTATTCCTCAATTTCGGCTGCAACTTGCTCTACAACTTGAGTTTTGTTCACACAAGCTTTTTGACCCATTTTCCTTCAAGAATATCGATGGAAACCGCCCAAGACAGCTACAAAAGAAGCTTTACAACTCATTTCTAACTAGTTTGTGGGCTCAAGGCATGATTAAACACTTTATCTCTTGCATGAATTATCTCTATAAACAGAGGCCTTTGGAGAACATTTAAAAAACTTTGGAAGGTTAGAGAAACTCTCCAAAATGTAGACTTTCACTAAAGTTTCCTTAATTCATTAGTTAGAGTAGTATAGAGTAGTTAGTGTAGTTTTTCTTTTTTGTATTTGCAGTTAGATTTGGATGAAGATTTGAAGAGCAAAGATGGAGAGTTTAAAACTCATGTGACAAGGGTGACTTCTCTCCTTTCACTTTCTCTTTGGTATTTGAGTTTATGTTTAACTATAATACAAGTTTGGATCTTATTTTCATGTCTTTCTAAAGTTTATTGACAGGTGTCGAGCCTGTACAATAATAAATACTTACTCGAGAAAAATGCAAATTTTACGTATAGCAGTGAGTAGGGTCGAATCCACAGGAACTGGGGGTAATTTATTTCCTTTCGAGTCAAGACAAGTGGGGGGTTTTCAATGGGAGGCAAATAAAAATAAAATAAAACGAACAAAATTCAAAACTACAAAGCACAATTTACTAAAAATAGCAATTAATAAAAGTTCTACCCAAAAGATCAACTGCTCAGGCACGGTCCAATTAAATGCTCATCGATGCAAAGATATTTCATCCATTTATCACTGGTTGGTTATAGTTATCAACAAACTCTGACAGCCAGTTTTTCCTTACCTTTTCGACAGCCAAGGTACGACCGTTGACTGCTTCTCTAATCAGAAAATAACCCTAAGTATGACCGTAGGAATTTAATTATTCGGTTGCATTAAAGTTGAAAAAACCCAACCCTAATCAATTAACACGCTAAAAGAGTTTATTTAAATTAGATCTCGCGTTTCCCCAACATAAAGCCAATTATGATGGTTGTCACTAGTTATCAACTAAACGAACAATTACGGATTCAATTCAGTTAATGTGACAGTAGGCTATTGAATTAAATCAAATACCCGGCCGTTGATATTCAATTAATAAAATACCCATGAACAATTAATTCAGGAAACGCACGAATAGCAACAGATTGGAAGAAATAATGAAAATTCGATTAGATCTCACAGATATTATGGACCGCGCCTTCACGTCGACTTTTGGGTAGAGGAAAAAACTAGCCGCTCCTCATCGTGTCAATCACACGTGGGTTAATTGATTCCATCCGCACAAACATCACAGAATTTGGAACGATGAAATACCGAAGAAAGAAAAAGGAAAAAGTCTTCCTTGTCTCTGCGTTGATGTTCGTACTGAAGCCCAAAGTTCAACACAACACCCAAGAGAATTTGTACAGAGCCGAAGCAAGAGCAAAAGAGTCTAAAGCGTAAAAGCCAAAAAGCAAGGAAAAGTCTACAACGTCTGACTGCTGCGTGAAAAGAAAACTTAAGCTAAAAAATTTGCCCTCTCGTGAATCTGGCCTTTTCCTATTTATAGCTTCTAATTAGCGCCGCCAGGGGAAATCCACAAAGGGGTCAGGAACAAAGCTTTTGTTTAAAGGTTCTGATCCAATGCTTCGGGTTCACGTGGACCGGGATCCTTAGTTGGCTTTGCTCCCGCGGGTCCGGCTTGGGGTACCTTCTCCAATTTCTGGCGTGGCCACGTCCTGAGATAAAGGGTCTCCCAAAAATTGCTCCAAACGATTACTTTTTTACACCAAATCCCTACAAGTCACACAAATATCAAATATGAGCAAAATCTCAATTCTTAGCACCATAAGTAGCTAAAATTAGAACAAAATAATAGCGCAAAATATGTTCAATAATCGCTCTATCAAATCTCCCCACACCTGGACAATGCTTGTCCTCAAGTATTTCGGAGCTCAGAAATACAATCAAGAAAGCAAAGGTCATGCAGTAATCTATACTACCACAAGCATCTTGTACTCTTGACAATGTCACTAAAATTAGAACATACTGGATAGGTGGGAATCCAAAAAGAATATGAACAGTAATACTCGTTACCTCCAAGAAAGTGTATGAATACTAGAAACGCTCAAATCAATATCATGAATTGGCATTACCATAGGCTTGCACGTTTATCAAATCTCTACCACTCAAAAGTGAACCAAATACACTAATCAAAGGGGCTTTAATAGGGTTGTAATGGGACTTAGGTGAAAGGTGGGACAAAAAGTTAAGTATGGGGTGTAATGTGCTACGAAGATGCCTGATATCCACTTCATAACCACAATGCTTTACCAGGGAATTTCACAAGCAAAGCATTTCCATTTGCTATTCCTACTGTGCAAGTATCGAAATTGACTTCTTTTTCTCTTTTTTTTTTGAAGGGGAACGGTTCGCAAGGCGTGGGCACGCCTTGTAAGCCAGAGTCTGCTGTTCACCTTTTTGTTGACAATTTCATCCAATTTTGTTCCCCCTTTTTTTCTTTTTTTTTATTTTCTTCTCTTTCGATCTTCAGATGCACAGAAACAGTACCATACAACATCAAATCTGACAAAACTCGAAACCATAGATTACTTACCTTGCACACGCAATGAATTTTCAGGCATCCCTTAACAACACCAGGTGGAACAAGAAAGTTTAAAAAAAAAGTCATGGGTTATTACACATGGTTAACAAACAAAGAGAAGGATAAAAACTCAAACGGGTTCACTATCGGGAGATAAGATGAAGGCATGGTTTTTAGAAAATCAAAGAAGGTTAAATCCTAAATGCCCTTATCATTTCAAATGCATCCAATTCAACAAAATGTGGTCTCGACATGTACAAAATAGCAAGTTCTAGAATGCCGATACCATGCATGATACCCACTCAATCAAACAAAAATAGAGCAAACAAGAATAATGTGCTCATATAAGGCTCAAAAACTCCCAAATGTTTCAAGAATGGGTCAAGTCCAGCGTATTCAATACTCAACAACACTGCCAATGAAAAACAAAATGCATAGCTAGTATATTTACCCACATACCCATGCACCTTGATTGTGTCATTCATCACAGCAACATGCTCCAGCATTAACAAGCATAGAAATAAATAAAAAGCCGACTAACTACAATGTTTTCATTTTTTTTCATTTTTCCCATTTTTTTTTGTTTTTTTCTTTTTTTTTTAGAGTAACAAAGCAAAAAGAAATAATGGAAGCCACTCCCCCACACCTAAAACCTACATTGTCCTCAATGTAGAAAAGACAAATGAAATATTAGGAGAAAAGAAGAGAAACTTCCCTGACCACCGAGGAGGGAAAGCGAGACACTAAGGCGGAGGAGGGTGAGACGGCTGCGTGCACAAGGTGGTGTGGTGGCGGCGGACGCAAGGTGCAGTGGCGGCGACGGACGCAACACGAACAGGAAGGAGAAGACTGAAGCTAATACAAAGTGAAAGGGGATTAGACAAGACATGATAAAGAAAAAAAAAGTAGAAAAGTGGGGACTGAAATTTTTTTTTTCTTTTTGGCTTTCGTTATCGAAAGGGTTGGAAGGCGTGGGCACGCCTTGGAAGTTATAGTCTTCTGACCGTCAATTCCAAAACTTCATTCCTTAGGTGTGACGACCTAGCGTGGACATGTCTAATTGCCAGCTTCCTGCCACAAAATAACAACCCACTAAATGATACTAACACTTAACAAAAACTTCAAAAATATAAGAAAACTAAAACAAAAGAAGCCTTGGGTTGCCTCCCAAGCAGCGCCTTTCTTTAATGTCTTTGGTTAGACATCATCATGTTTATTCACGGAGGATAAAATTGATAAGAGTTTATTTTACGTATTTTTTAGTGTGTTTTATTAGTTAATTTTGGTTTGATTATTTAGTTTTATAACTAAAATAACTAAGGTTTTGGTAAAAAACTACATTTTATGTTAAAGTGGCTAAATATTGCATTTTATGGATTTTTATGGGAAAAACTTCATATTTTGTAGGTTTAATGATTCAATCATCAAATGAAGTGCATTGAGAAGATATTTGGATGATTGAAGATGGATTAAAGTGAGGAAAATAAAATATGAAGTGTAAAAGGAAGAAATGCAATTTGAGGACAAAAATCAAGAAAAGTCAGCTTTCACAACTCAGACACATTTTCGTATTTTGACTATATCAGGAGCTACAATGATCGGATCAAGGTGATCTTGGTACCATTTTGAAGCTAAGAGATATATCTACATTTGGTATGAAGACATCAAAGTCCAATTCAGCCGTTTTCTTGGTCAAAAGGTCGAAACACAGAAACTTATCTGGATGGTCGAAAGCTGAAGCCCAGAATTGACCAGTCTATGGTATTTTGACCATATCTCAGTCCACCGATCTCCAAATTAGATGATTCTTGAAGCATTGGAACTCTAATTCAAAGGGCTACAACTTTTGTGTTTTGCACAAAAGCCAGTTCGGCCTTCATCATGGAGAAAAATGCAGTTGAAGTGAGGTCAAAAGTAAAAACGTGTATGGCAGCCGAATTTCTGTAATTTGCTCAGCCATTTTTCTCATCTTCACACTACTTTCCAGCTAGAGTTGGAGAGAAAACGTAGGCTGCACATGCTTCAGAAGACATAAGGAAGAGATATAGCCAAGGTTCCAAGTCAAAAGCCATTATTTTTGACTCCCTTAACAAATCCAGATTTGGAGAATCAAAGTGGAGAGTCATAGCAGAAATTTATGACTGGTAAGGGAAGGACTTTTCATCAGCTTATATGTAGAGACATTTGAGGTCTATGAGGAGAAAAATATACGGGAGAAGCTTGGAAGTGCAGAAATGTAGTTTTTCCATTCTCTTAGTATTAGATTAGTGTAGTATAGTTTAGCTAGTTAGTTCATCCACTCTTGTACATTATCTAGATTAGGATGAAAATGGAGATGAAGAAGGCAAGGTGATGAGCTCAAGTGACATGGGTTACATTCCTTTCCAACTCTTTATCTTTTGTATTTGATTCCAAGTTTAGCTAATATACAAGTTCTGGATTTTATATTTAATATGTGTTTTTAAAGTTTATACCTTGGGTTTGGTTGAACTTCCTATGATTGTTAGTATTTATTATTTGGCTATTTGATTGCTAGTATTTGAGCAAGTTATTTAGCACTTTGGCTCTTGAAATCATGATTAATCTGGTACCATTAATTCTGATTATCTAAGGTGTTATTTCTGCAATGAAAATTGAGATTTAACATTAGTTCAAGAAGTGCTAAACATAGGGAGTACACTCACGAAAGTAGAGGTGCACCTATGTGGTTTTTAGTGATTAATTTCATGTAATTTCAATGAAGAAAGAACTTGTAGCTAATTTCATAACCATGAGAATAGGTATGGATTAGTTATAAGTATAATTGATTCACTACGAAAGTAGGATTCAAATGCATAAGGAAATTACACCATAATTAGCCTAGATGTAGTATTCAATGATCCAAATATAACACTTGCATGAGTAGTTAGGGATACCACAACCTAAGGAGCTTTTATTTGTTAATTTCTTGTATAAGTGCAGTAGGTTAAATTTCTTATGATTAATTGATAGTCTAAATAATAGAGAAACTTTAGTAATACCGGTAATTGTTCACTCTTCCTTGTGGGATCGACCCGATATATACCCTAAACTACTAGTTGATCTGTATACTTGCAGTGAACGGGTGTAATTCGGTATTTTTTAGCTTGCATATATGTAAAATACCCGTCAAAAATCGTGTGGCTCATCTCAATGCTTCATCTTCTATGTATCTCTGATATCCCTCGTAAATAGAGTAATTCTTGAGCACATGAGGTATGGTCTTCCCTGGATTAGTAGTTGGCTCTAAACAAGTGAATAAGAATATTAGTTCTTCACTTACTCCTCCATCACGAACACTTACTAGTTCGAGATATTTTTTCATCGTAACTGTTAACTTATTCTTATCATGAAACCCAAAATCTTCTGGTATAATAAAATCAATTTCACTAACAGGAATTGAAGAATAAGAGTTAGGTAAATATTGATTAAGGACTGAAGGAAATGTCACCGCATTTGGAGATTGTTCACTGGATTCATCCACTTGAACCATTTGATGTTGGGGTCTCAATTCTTGCGCTTCAACTTTCTTTTCAACTGCATCTTTAGTTTCTTCTTCTTGAAACTCTTGCAGTACCATGTCATTTGTCAGGATAATTGCACTCTTATCCTCTTCAAGGTCGATGTTAGTCTGTGAGAGTAATTCTGACATCGATGATGGCTGTTGCTGATGATATTGATGTTGAAAATCGGTTGGCTCTGGTGCATAATTAAAATTGGAGTCGTCACACCATCTTTGATCATATCCATTTGAATAAGGGTCATGCCACGTTCGAGATTGGGGTGAAAAACTTCCAAACTGATTGAGCTAGGCATTCAGGTAATCTTGATATTGAGAGCACATACTGGTTGAATGATCTGTGGCATAATAAATCCCACAAGTTACAACAGCTATTTTGTCTATAAGAAAGCTTAGTGAATCTGAATATTGATCATCAGAACAAACACAAGTCTCATTTCCTTTCGTAGAAATAAAATTCAATCTATCACCAAAATACGAAATGTCAACAGCCATAAAAATAAAAAAATAAAAAAAGTAAAAACAAGATAAACTAAAAAAGAAACAAATTAATCAGGTACCAGTCCCCGGCAGCGGCGCCAAAAATTGACATGTGTCGAGCTTGTACAATAATAAATACCTACTCGAGAAAAATGTAAATTTTACGTATAGCAATGAGTAGGGTCGAATCCACAGGGATTGGGGGTAATTCGTTTCCTTTCGAGTCAAGACAAGTGGGGGGTTTTCAATGGGAGACAAATAAAAATGAAATGAAACAAACAAAATTCAAAACTAACTCACAAAGCACAATTTACTAAAAATAGCAATTAATAAAAGTTCTACCCAAAAGATCAACTGCTCAGGCACGTTCCAATTAAATGCTCATCGATGCAAAGATATTTCATCCATTTATCACTAGGTTGGCTATAGCTATCAACAAGCTCTGACAGCCAATTTTTTCTTACCTTTTCGACAGCCAAGGTATGACCGTTGACTGCTTCTCTAACCAGAAAACAACCCTAGATACGATCGTAGGAATTTAATTATCCAGTTGCATTAAAGTTGGAAAAACCTAACCCTAATCAATAAACACGCTAAGAGGGTTTATTTAAATTAGATCTCGCGTTTCCCCAACATAAAGCCAATTATGGTAGTTGTCACTAGTTATCAACTAAACGAACAATTACGGATTCAATTCAGTTAATGTGACAGTAGGCTATTGAATTAAATCAAATACCCGACCGTTGATATTCAATTAATAAAATACCCATGAACAATTAATTCAGGAAACGCACGAATAGCAACAGATTGGAAGAAATAATGAAAATTCGATTAGATCTCACAGATATTATGGACCGCGCCTTCACGTCGACTTTTGGGTAGAGGAAAAAACTAGCCGCTCCTCATCGTGTCAATCACACGTGGGTTAATTGATTCCATCCGCACAAACATCACAGAATTTCGAACGATGAAATACCGAAAAAAGAAAAAGGAAAAAGTTTTCCTTGTCTCTGCGTTGATGTTCGTACTGAAGCCCAAAGTTCAACACAACACCCATAAGAATTTGTACAGAGCCGAAGCAAGAGCAAAAGTGTCTAAAGCGTAAAAGCCAAAAAGCAAGGAAAAGTCTACAACGTCTGACTGCTGCGTGAAAAGAAAACTAAAGCTAAAAAAATTGCCCTCTCGTGAATTTGGCCTTTTCCTATTTATAGCTTCTAATTAGCGCCGTCAGGAGAAATCCACAAAGGGGTCAGGAACAAAGCTTTTGTTTAAAGGTTCTGATCCAGTGCTTCGGGTTCACGTGGACCAGGATCCTTAGTTGGCTTTGCTGTAATTAATCCCGCGGGTCCGGCTTGGGGTACCTTCTCCAATTTCTGGCGTGGCCACATCCTGAGATAAAGGGTCTCCCAAAAATTGCTCAAAAAGATTACTTTTTTACACCAAACCCCTACAAGTCACACAAATATCAAATATGAGCAAAATTTCAATTTTTAGCACCATAAGTAGCTAAAATTAGAACGGAATAATAGCACAAAATATGCTCAATAATCACTCTATCATTTATGCCTAGAGTATGGATGAACTTGCTATATCTTGTTGGTGATGTTTATTTGGTTATTTGATGATATTATTTTGATCAAGTTATTTATTATTTTTGCTTTTCTAATCATGATTAACCGGCCATTAATTATGATTATTTAAAGGTGTTAAATTTGCAATGAGAATTGGAATCTAACATTAGTTCAAGGAAGTGGTAAACCTAGAGAGTTCACTCATAAGAGTAGAGGAGCACCTTTGTGGTTTCAGTGATTTGTTTCATGTAATTTCATAGAATAAATGAACTTGTAGTTAATTTCATAATCACGAGAATAGGTATGGTTTAACTACAAGTATAGTTGATTCACTACGAGAGTAGGTTTCGCATACATTAGGAAATTACGCCATAACTAACCAAGATAATAGCATTCAATTAACCGGTAATCTCATTTGTAATAGTAAGGAATTGCATTCCATATCTCTAGGAGTTTTCCAGTGTTATTTTCATTACTTTTATGTGTATGGTAGTCTAGATAATAAAGGAATTAAAAAAATACCGGTAATTGAAAATCTTCCTTATGGGTTCGACTCTTAATATCCTATATTCAATCGCGATTCGTATACTTGCAAAAAATCGTGTTTGGGGTATTTATGATTTATAAATATAAAACTTAATTGTGGATGAACTAATTGTATATGTATATCGCGCACACGTCAAAACTTATGCTAGAAAATAGTAAATAAAAGCTCCTTAAGCTATGGTATCCTTAATTACTCATGCAAGTGCTATTTTTGGATTATTGAGTAATACTATCTTGGCTAGCTATGGTGTAATTTCCTTATGCATGTGAAATCTACTCTCATAGTGAATCAATTATATTTATAACTAATCCATACTTACTGTCATGGTTATGAAATTAGCTATAAGTTCATTTCTTCTATGAAATTGTATGAAATGAATCGCTAATACCACAAAAGTGTACCTCTACTCTCGTGAGTGTACTCCCTAGGTTTAGCACCTCTTGAAAAGATGTTAAATTTCAATTTTCATTGAAGAAATAATACCTTTAGATAATCATAATTAATGGTACTAAGTTAATCATGATTTAAAGAGTTAAAGTGCTAATAACTTGCTCAAAATAATAGTATCAAATAGCCAAATAATAAGCACTAACAATCATAGAAAATTTAACCAACCCAAGGCATAAACTTTAGAAACATATAATAAACATAGAATACAAACTTTTTTTTTATATAGTAAATTTAGGAGTTTTTGGTGGGATCTTACGATCCTACGATTCGATTCTATGAAACTAAAATCGATCCTATGTAGGATCCCAATTTTACAAATCTTGGCTGTAAGCCATGAAAATTCGGGGCAAGTAACAACCCTTTTGCCTCAAGTCCAAAACTAAACACACACTTGTACTATTCCAAACTTGGGGAAGTATAATTAATTAATTATAGTTTTTTTTTGAAATTGACACTCTCAACTTTTTTTTTTTTTAAAACCATAACTTTTATTACCCTTGAAAACCACCGTCTCCACATAGAGAAAAAACTAACCTACGTGAGCCCCCTACCGGACCCTACAAAGCCGTACCGAAGGAAATGAAAGCTTATCCAACCGCAACGCGGCCCGGGCCTTCCGAGGGAGGACTTCCGGTGAGGTGAGGATGGCCTCCGTGTGCGGCTGAGAGGATGCCAAGGCATCCGCTACTGTGTTCGCTTCTCGAAAGATGTGCACCACCGAGACCCCCATTTGCCCCGTTAGCCACTGAATCCGACGAAGAAGGTTGACCAATGGCCAACGCGCCGAACCGCCCGCTGCCACCATACGTCCCAACGCGCTGGAGTCCACCTCTGCCACAAAGTGTGTGATGTGCCGCTCTTGACACAGTTGCAGCCCTTCTAACAGCGCCATTGCTTCTGCCGTAAGCACATCGCGCTCCCCGAATTCCTTATAGAAAGCAAAATTCAAGTCGCTTTCTGAGTCACGTACTAGTCCTCCCCCGGTAGCACGGCCCGCTATGACGCTCGCATCGGTGTTCAGCTTGAGGGAATGCCTCGCCGGCATTGTCCAACAAATCGGGCGGGGCACAGTCTGCCTCTTATTGCTGCTGCCAAAAGCCGCCCACTCGCAATCTGTGTCTCCCCTAAAGGCATCCCTACTTAACCGTCCACCCCGACCCAGATGTCCCAGAAACATACATACTTGTAGAATGATCTTTTCCGAATCCATTCGCATCCTCTCAAAGCGGGCCGCATTCCGAGAATTTCATATAAACCAAAGGATCACCATGGGGAGAAGAACCCGGATAGACTCCTCCTCACTCCGGCGTGGGAGAAGAACCAGCTGGCGAGTCGCCCCTGTACGCCGTTCCCTTGAAGCCCGATCCCAAAGCGACCTACAAAATTCCTCCATACTGCCTCCGCAACTGGTCCAGCCAAAAAAAGGTGATCGGTGGTCTCCTCCGCTCTCTCACAACAAGAACACCTTGACACCATTGGACGTCCCCGCTACTGTAATATCCCATCTAGTGGCAGCCAGTGCCTCAGTGCCCTCCACCCAAAAAAAGAGATCTTATTTGGGATGACAGGGCTCCATGCAAATGCAGATACAGTGGATGTGTTCCTTTTGTCCCTGAGTAGCTCCCATGCCGAGGATACGGAAAACTCCCTTGACTGGGAAGCTGCCCAGATCATCCGATCCCGCATCCCTGGAAAAATGCGTAGGGCTAAGATCTCCTGCACAATGTATCCCGGCAGCAACTGGCGCAAGCGCTGGGTATCCCATCCAGTGTCCTTAAATAGCTCCCCCACCAGAAGGTTTGAATGGCACGGTCCTGGGACCAACTGTGCTAACGGGACGTCCGTACACCATCTGTCCTACCAGAAGTCCACCAGCCCATCCCCAAGGCACCACCTAATGTTTTCTTCCGCGACCTCCCTTATCTCCAGCAAGCGGTGCCATATGGCCGAAGGCCGCTGGAATGCGACTAAGCGTGGATGAGTTCCTTTCACATACTTGCTATGCATGAAGTTCGACCACGCCGATACATTTTCTCGCAACTTTCACCACAGTTTACATGCAAACGCCTTGCCCATCGTTTCGAATGATCGAAAACCCAACCCCCCTTCTTCGACTGGGTAGCACACCTTCTCCCATGCCGCCCAGTGAATACGCCGCGAGTCCTGGTTATCCCATAAGAAGGCATTGCATAGCCTCCCCATTGCCACTAGTACCGCCTTTGGAGGTTGAAAGACCTGTAGCCAATACATGGGTATAGAGCTCTGACGGGTATTTTACATACGTACAAGTTAAAAAACTGAATTACACCCGTTCACTGCAAGTATACAGATCAACAAGTAGTTTAGGGTATATATCGGGTCGATCCCACAGGGAAGAGTGAACAATTACCGGTATTACTAAAGCTTCTCTATTATTTAGACTATCAATGAATCATAACAAATTTAACCTACTGAAATTATACAAAATAACAAATGAAAGCTCCTTAGGTTGTGGTATCCCTAACTACTCATGCAAGTGCTATATTTGGATCATTAATTACTACATCTAGGCTAGTTATGGTGTAATTTCCTTATGCATTTGAATCCTACTTTCGTAGTGAATCAATTATACTTATAACTAATCCATACCTATTCTCATGGTTATGAAATTAGCTACAAGTTCATTTCTTCAATGAAATTACATGAAATAAATCACTAAAAATCACATAGATGCACCTCTACTTTCGTGAGTGTACTCCCTATGTTTAGCACTTCTTGAACTAGTGTCAAATCTCAATTTTCATTGCAGAAACAACACCTTAGATAATCACAATTAATGGTACCAGATTAATCATGATTTAAAGAGCCAAAGTGCTAAATAACTTGCTCAAATCATAGCAATCAAATAACCAAACAATAAACACTAACAATCATAGAAAGTTCAACCAAACCCAAGGCTTAAACTTTAAACACACATATTGAACACAAAATCCAGAACTTGTATATTAACTAAACTTGGAATCAAATACAAAAGATAAAGAGTTTGGAAG
Organism: Coffea eugenioides; assembly: GCF_003713205.1. NCBI lineage: Eukaryota > Viridiplantae > Streptophyta > Magnoliopsida > Gentianales > Rubiaceae > Coffea > Coffea eugenioides. The sequence goes on from NC_040037.1 coordinate 12,472,042, forward strand.
GAATACAACCCTTGTCACATGAGCTTTCTTCCTTGCCTTCTTCATCCTAATCTAGATAATAAACAAGAATGGAAAAGCTACACTACTCTATACTAAGCTAAACTAACACTAGGGAGATGAAAGAGCTACATTTCTGCAACTTCAAGCTTCTCCCGTATGTCTCTCCAATTTTTCTGCTATGGATTCCCAATCTCCTTTGTTCTTGCAATGAATTTGGCTCTTTAATGATGAAAATGGTCAAGGAATGAAGCTTTACACTTTCTCCTTACAGCTGGTAATGTCTCTCACATGTCTAGCATCCAATGTGAGTTGGTGGGGGTGAAATTGAGTTTTACGCGTACAGAGCAGCCTTTTCTGACCACAATCCGGCCAGGAATCCGGCCACAAATCCGGCCAAATTCAGGCCGGATTGCTACAGTAAATCTGGGCTGCTACAGTGATCCGAGCTGCTACAGTACCTCGGATCCGTATGGATCCGAGCTCGGTTCCACTAACCCAGAAACAGCCGAGGGTTCGGATGAATAGTGGATCCGAGTGTGGATCACTTGCTCTGTTTTTTGCCCAACTTCAACCGATCTTTTCTTGATGTTAGAGGCTGAACCAGCTTATGTCTAAAACACGAAAGTTGTAGCCTTTTGAGTTATCTTTCCAATGCATCAAGAATCACCTCATTTGGATCTGTGTAGGCTGAGATATGACTGAAATACCCTTGCCTGCTCCATGCCTTGTTCCAGTTTCGACCAATAGCAATTGACTCTGTACTTCGGCCTTTTGACCTCGAAAACCTTCAAACTGGATTCAGATGTCTTCACCAAAGTTGTAGATCTATCTCTTATCTTCAAATGGGTTCAAGAATCATCCCAATCCGATCATTGTAGCTCAAGTTATAGCCGAAATACGAAAATGTGTCAAAACTGTCAAAATACACAAAATCCAAGTAAAAAGTGATAAAAACCTCATTTAATCACTTAAAAGCATTTTATACCAATTATAGCCAAAATGAATCATTTTCTTCCAATAATATACCAAAGTGACTAAAAATAATATAAAATATCATACAATTATTACGTAAATTAGTCACTTATCAAACTCCCCCACACTTAAATCATTGCTTGTCCTCAAGCAATCCACACATAATCAATTACAATGATTCAAGAGGTGAAACAATATATGCACTTTTGTCCAATTTAATTCCTCAAGACTTGGAAAATAATCATTATACAATTATTCAAATTACATTAAATACTCATAATATCAAGTAAAGGAAAGATAATTATACCCTAAATTCAACAAGTTAAACTTAATCTCTTACCCTAACTTAATTTTACAAATAAGCAATTCACATAGTCAATTTATAGCCTTCCTCCTCCTATAATCATCCTTTTTTCAAAATTCTACAACTAAGAGGGATTTATTCACACTAATTTTACTTAAATAGTGAGAAAGCCTTTTGACGCGAAAATCGACACTTTTAGGTGAAGATCCCCGGTTACTCAACATTTCACTTATTCAAGTTGCTATGCATACTCTTAATTCAAATACCTTTTTACGCGAAAATCGACATTTTTAGATGCCAACCCCCGGTTACTGGGTACGAGAATCATTGGAGTAGAACAATTTTTATTTACTTTCTTTTCTTTCTTTTTTTCTTTTATTTATTTATTTATTTATTTATTTTTCCCTCATAGAAAAATATATAAAAATAATCAAAGGAGGAGTATAACCTTTATCGACTATATCAATCACTTACTTGCAAAATTAAATAAAGAGAAGAAATCTCATTAAACATGTAAAATTATAGGCATAATTTTCCTCACTTTACCAAATATACTTTCTAAAATGTAAAAATTCTAATTGCATAATAACTATTTCCAAGTTAAATGAGGACTAAACCTTCCAAAATACACATAAAGTTTCAACAATTGGAAGAATAAAACACTTAAGGTTGGAATACTTTGCCCTTTTTGAATGAAAATGCAAAAATTTGAAGAACTTTTGGGCCATAGTGAAATATTGGAAAAGATTTTAGAAAAATTTTTACAGAGTTTCTCCTTATAAATGGATGAAAACTCCCTGCCAACAAACCCAATTTCAAGCAAATTATCCACATGGCAAATAATTCAAACACAATTCCAATATTTCTAAGCATTTAAATCCACAAAATATCATCACATAGCATTAGAATGCAAGTTCACATATTTCCTCCCCCACACTTAAACTTCACATTGTCCTCAATGTGAGAAAAGGAAAATAAAGAAAGAGTAAAAGAAAATACTCCCCTTATGACTTGCGCAATCCGAATCCATGTCCAAGTGATGAATTTCCAACCGTATTTGAGAAAGAATGGAAGTTCACTTATTGCACCCTGAAAAAGACAAAATCAAAACAAATAAATTTCTTAAAAATAAAAGGTTGCAATCAACAAAATCATGCAATTCAAGGAAAAAGGAAAAATGATCAAGCATGTGGAACCATACAATGTTCAAGGGATAAAAACATGAAATGAGCTAATCTTTGCTAATCAAATATATGCATTAGTATCCAAAGCAAAGGGAAGCTAATTTCACACAAAAAATCCACAATCATGAACAAAATAAGTTCCATTTATACATTTTGTCATCAATGATCAAATCCCCGCAAGTACAAAAGTAATCTCAAAATGGAGGCAAACACACCGAACCAAAATATAAATGACCTTCGTGAGAATTCATGAAATACTAAAAACTATTGAATCACAAAAATTGTAAGTGCATTTATGAATTTCATCAATTAAGGTCATCTTCAATTCACCTCTTCTTTTAGAATTACCTAAGAATTCACAAAATCATTCAATCAAGCACCTTTTCATTCATTAGATAATCTAAATTATTCACATAAATATAAAAAACTCCCACTAAGCTAATTAAAATGCTACATTTGGCTACTTAATATGCAACTTCGTTATCAAGCCAAATTAAGCATAAAACTAGCAAGAATTCACCAAATAAGTACAATAAATGCAAATCACAAAATATAGTTATCACTAACAATCACCAATAGCATCAATAAGCTCAAATAAATGCACCTAACTTCACATATTAAAAATTGCCTAAAAATAGAAAATATTCATTCATGGCAAAATTCAAATAACAAAGTTAGGTGAAGAATTGTTACCTCAAGGTGGTTTGGTGATGTTTAGAGATCAATATGATGTGAAAACCCTCAAGAAACTTACTCCAATTTGACCTCAATTGAGTGATTTCAAGAAGGTAGAACCCTAACTAATGGTAAGCTTGAAACCACTTTAGAGTTGTTTTTGAAAAAATATGAACTATGAAATTCACTCTAGAGGATAGGAGAAAGTGATTTGGTGAAGGTTATTTGAAGATTAAATGGTGAAAACTGGTGTTTTAGTGAGTGGTGTGTGTTTGAGGTGTTAGTGTGTGAATTGGGTTGAAGAAGAAGGGAGAAAAATTGTGAGGAATCCGTGAAACGGATTCATCTTACGCTGGTTACTGTTCACAATCCGGCCAGAAATTGGAGGGATTCGTGGAGGGATTCTGGGCAGAAATTTTTTTTTTCTTTTTTTTACTGTTGCATATCCTGCCAGTTTCTGGCCGGATTTCCAGCCGGATTCTTGGTCGGATTCTGTCCAGAATGCTCGAAAAAATTTTCTTTTCTCCCCTGACTATCCGGCCTTCAATCCGGCCAACATTTGGCTGGATTTATGGCCGGATTTGCTGCAGAAAAAGCTGTTTTCTGCAGTTTTTCCTCCAAATTTGCTTGGCCAACCTTCCACATTCAACCTACTTCATGTTCTTTGAATAAAATTCAAATTTAACATGATCATGCATGAATATAACTTAAACATGAAACACTTTAAATGCATGAAATGCAGCAATTGAACATGAAAACTCCCTTTTTGCCTTAATATAAACACCTTTGCAATTGAGATCATTTGCATGAACTCTTGCCATTGCCACCTACAAAACACACAAAAACATTAATCGAACAACTAAAACTTACTAAAAACAATCCAACATGAAGAAAAGTGGAGTTGAAAAGTGATCCAAGCCTTCGTTTTTAAAAGGATCCGAGGTGGTTTTTGAAAGGATCCGAGGTCGGATCATTGTGAGTGAGCTCGGATCAAGAAGTTCGAATTTTTTTCTGATTGCAGAAGTGGATCCGAGCTCGGATCCATTGAATCTGCACTTATTGCAGAATTTTTGCAATTTTCAGTTTGACCCCAATTCTTCAAAATACACCCTAGATCATTTCTATGTCAAAATAAACCATTCACGCACATGTAAAATGATCTAAACATGCATTCTAAACCTCTTTTAATGCATCAAAAACCACAATTACTGAATTTGAGGTATTGAGATCTTTGATCAAACTTCGCCTTTTAACCTCATTTGGTCACTTTTCCAAAATCTACAAATGAAAAAAATAACAAAATAACTCAAACTCATACTTTAAACATAAAATTACTCCAAAGTAACACCAACTTAAACAAGCATTGGGTTGCCTCCCAATAAGCGCTTCTTTAAAGTCAATAGCTTGACTATTTCTCCTCATTTTTCAAGGAGGTTTAGTTAACGAATAATCCACCATTTTAGGCCGTGGTGGATCATTAAATGGTGACTTTATAGCCAAAGCCACATAATCTAATGATGTGAGAAATGAAAGTGACTTACCTATCCCAAGTGTTTCATAGATATTACCATGAATATGCACCACTTGAGAACTTACCAAAGGAAATGTCATGAGAGTATCTTGGGCAGGAATACCTTTAGAACCTATACTTTCACTGCACTCCTCAAGAGGGGTGAAAAATGAGTCATTAAAACTCACCTCTTGAGGCTCAAAGTTAGTTTCAAAGGTATTATCATGTGAAATGAATATTTGCTCATTGAAATATAATTGAGATTCATCATTTTCATCCAAATGCAATCCATTTTCACATACAACATTTCCACCATTCATGCTAGGATCATTTTGCAAATTATTAGAAGAAATAACTTCACACAATACATTCAATTGCTCATGTATATCACCAAAGTGAGAAGCTAATTCATCTAACCTTTCCTCAATCCTATCAAAACGGTCGGAGGTTGCATTTGCTAGCTTTTCTATGGCTAAATCAAATTGATTAGAAAAATTTTCTACAGCTAGCTCCCAAGATGCATTAGAATCATTAGCTAATGGTTCACTTTCTAACTCCCAAGGTAGAGGTGCATTAGCTAACTTCTCTATTGCCAACTCCCAAGATGGTTTTGATTCATATTGGACACTTTCAAGTTGGTAATCAAAAAAATATGAATAATCACTATATGTACATTGATTATCCCAACCATAAGCAGGAGAATTGCTCCAATTAGCACTATATTGATCAAAACAAGGATTGTAATGCTCTAATTCATCATAATAATCCACATTTTGTGCTTGCATACATGTATTAGTAGCATGATAACCTCCACACAAGTCACAAATCACATGATAAGAATTAAAACATTAACATTCCTCCTCTGCTCAATTTCATGCATCATGGTGTCCATTTGAACTTGTAACTTAATTACATCAAATTTTGCCTTTAAGCACCTTAAACTATCTTCAAAAGACATACATTCAGTAAATTCTTGGTTACCTCTATTGAAGGAGCTTTGCACTTGATAACCATCCATTGCCAATCTTCCACTTCTCAAGCATTGTCCTCCAAATTGACCTACCCTTCTCATCACCTAAAATTGCTTTTAAACAACTTAAGAGCAAGATTAGTAAGAAGAATAGGTTATAAAACACATACACATAAAAACACTAAAATAACAGAAAATAACATACACACTATAACTAATAAAATGTCTAAACTAATAAAGTTACTCTTCACACCGATATTGCCAAATCATCCCCGGCAACGGCGCCAAAAACTTGACGGGTATTTTACATACGTACAAGTTAAAAAACCGAATTACACCCGTTCACTGCAAGTATACAGATCAACAAGTAGTTTAGGGTATATATCGGGTCGATCCCACAGGGAAGAGTGAACAATTACCGGTATTACTAAAGCTTCTCTATTATTTAGACTATCAATGAATCATAACAAATTTAACCTACTGAAATTATACAAAATAACAAATGAAAGCTCCTTAGGTTGTGGTATCCCTAACTACTCATGCAAGTGCTATATTTGGATCATTAATTACTACATCTAGGCTAGTTATGGTGTAATTTCCTTATGCATTTGAATCCTACTTTCGTAGTGAATCAATTATACTTATAACTAATCCATACCTATTCTCATGGTTATGAAATTAGCTACAAGTTCATTTCTTCAATGAAATTACATGAAATAAATCACTAAAAACCACATAGATGCACCTCTACTTTCGTGAGTGTACTCCCTATGTTTAGCACTTCTTGAACTAGTGTCAAATCTCAATTTTCATTGCAGAAACAACACCTTAGATAATCACAATTAATGGTACCAGATTAATCATGATTTAAAGAGCCAAAGTGCTAAATAACTTGCTCAAATCATAGCAATCAAATAACCAAACAATAAACACTAACAATCATAGAAAGTTCAACCAAACCCAAGGCTTAAACTTTAAACACACATATTGAACACAAAATCCAGAACTTGTATATTAACTAAACTTGGAATCAAATACAAAAGATAAAGAGTTTGGAAGGAATACAACCCTTGTCACATTAGCTTTCTTCCTTGCCTTCTTCATCCTAATCTAGATAATAAACAAGAATGGAAAAGCTACACTACTCTATACTAAGCTAAACTAACACTAGGGAGATGAAAGAGCTACATTTCTGCAACTTCAAGCTTCTCCCGTATGTCTCTCCATTTTTTCTGCTATGGATTCCCAATCTCCTTTGTTCTTGCAATGAATTTGGCTCTTTAATGATGAAAATGGTCAAGGAATGAAGCTTTACACTTTCTCCTTACAGCTGGTAATGTCTCTCACATGTCTAGCATCCAATGTGAGTTGGTGGGGGTGAAATTGAGTTTTACGCGTACAGAGCAGCCTTTTCTGACCACAATCCGGCCAGGAATCCGGCCACAAATCCGGTCAAATTCAGGCCGGATTGCTACAGTAAATCTGGGCTGCTACAGTGATCCGAGCTACTACAGTACCTCGGATCCGTATGGATCCGAGCTCGGTTCCACTAACCCAGAAACAGCCGAGGGTTCGGATGAATAGTGGATCCGAGTGTGGATCACTTGCTCTGTTTTTGGCCCAACTTCAACCGATCTTTTCTTGATGTTAGAGGCTGAACCAGCTCATGTCTAAAACACGAAAGTTGTAGCCTTTTGAGTTATCTTTCCAATGCATCAAGAATCACCTCATTTGGATCTGTGTAGGCTGAGATATGACTGAAATACCCTTGCCTGCTCCATGCCTTGTTCCAGTTTCGACCAATAGCAATTGACTCTGTACTTCGGCCTTTTGACCTGGAAAACCTTCAAACTGGATTCAGATGTCTTCACCAAAGTTGTAGATCTATCCCTTATCTTCAAATGGGTTCAAGAATCATCCCAATCCGATCATTGTAGCTCAAGTTATAGCCGAAATACGAAAATGTGTCAAAACTGTCGAAATACACAAAATCCAAGTAAAAAGTGATAAAAAGCTCATTTAATTGAACAAAAGCATTTTATACCAATTATAGCCAAAATGAATCATTTTCTTCCAATAATATACCCAAAGTGACTAAAAATAATATAAAATATCATACAATTATTACGTAAATTAATCACTTGTCAAGCTCAATACGTGGCGGATAAGGACAATTTTGCCCCCCTGCGACAGCAGTTTCGTGCTCCAATGGAACAATCTCTGCCGCAGCCTAGACAAAAGGGGGTCAAAGGACGCGCACGTAGCCCTGCCCCGAACCAGGGGAAGGCCCAGGTAACGGGGAGACTGTTGTTCTTTGAATCCAAGGATGGACCGAACTAGCCCCAGTTGCTGCTCCGTCATCCTGGTGGATGAGAAGAAGGAGCTCTTGCTGACATTTACCACCTGGCCCGAGTATGATTGGTACAACGCTAAAAAGTCCTTGACTGCTGTCAAGGCCTCTTGGGAGCAGCGGGTAAAGATAATAGTGTCGTCTGCGAACGCTAAGTACGGAACCCTCGGCCCTGCCGCCACAAAGTAGCGACCTACCTTCGCTTCAAACAACTGCTGGACACCTCGACCAAGAAATTCGGCTACAAATAGGAATAGTGCGGGAGATAGTGGGTCTCCCTGCCTTACCCCTTGTGAGGATTTGAAGAGGCCAGCCGGTTCTCCATTTACCAATACAGAGAACCACGAATTGGAGAACGTGCGGAACATCAGATCCATCACCCTTTCCTCAAACCCAAACTGTCGGAGCATAAATAGCAAAAAGGACCAGTCCACCCGATCATATGCCTTCTCCATATCTAACTTTAACACCAAGTTCGGGTCCACTAGTTTCCGATCGAGCTCTCTTATTAGTTCCTGTGCGAGCACGATATTGTCCACAATCCCCCGTCTAGGGACGAAGCCCGCTTGCCACATCGAAATCAGTTTCGGTAGTACCCTGTTAATCCTATTTGCTATAATTTTAGAGGCAATTGTAGAACTCACGTTGCATAGACTGATAGGTCTGAACTCCCGCCAATGTGAAGCTCCCTCAATCTTCGGGATGAGGACCAGGAGCGACCGCGTCCACCCTCTGGGTTGCTGCATACCTTTGAAGAAGTCGTGTATTGCCAGCACGAGATCCTCTTTTATAATGCCCCAACAGCTTTGATAGAAACCAGCCCCAAAGTCGTCTGGCCCCGGGGCACTGTTCACATCCAAACTGAACACCACGGTCTGAATCTCCTCCTCCGTAGGCAAACCCATCAGCATCTCATTTTCAGTTCTCGTCACCTTGGGAACCTCAAAGGGGAGGGTCGGTGCAGGAACACGCTGCCTGTTGGATGAGAAAAGTTCTGAGTAGAACTGAATTGCAGACTCTTTTATCTCCTGGTCAGATTCGTACCACCCCCCGTCTTCCTTCTTGATGCGCGAGATATAATTGGAGTTACGCCGCTGCCTGACCTGTGCATGGAAGAAAGCGGTATTAGCATCCCTCTCCTTGATCCACTTTATACCTGCCTTTTGTCTCCAAAATTCACATTCCACCGCTAGTTCCCTATTGAACCGCGCCCTAGCTTCATGAAGACGAAGCTTTGAATCTTCATCCCTGTGTGCGTCGAACTCCGCCTCCCATTGTTTCCATACCTGTTCTGCCTCTGCCACATTGGTCGCCACATTCCCAAAAACCTCTCGGTTCCAGCGCCTCAGGGACTGTCGGACTTGTACTAGCTTGTTATAGAACCTGACCATTCCAAGTCCTTGTGTCTCCTTCTCCCATGTCTCTTTCACCACATTCTGCAGAAGAGGGTGCCGGCGCCAGATGTTCAGGAAGCGGAAGCTGGCCGACACAGGTCTTGCAGAGGCACATTTGATGAGAAGGAGAGCATGATCAGACCTCCCGCGTGCTAAGTGTGAGACCCTTGAGACCGGATACGCCTCCAACCACTTGCCATTAACCAGTACTCGGTCCAATCTCTGTCATACATGGCCATTTGTCCAAGTGAACCGTGGGCCATCAAAGTCGAGGGAGGCAAGGCCACATTTGAACATGGAGGCATTGAACTCTTCCATGTTCCTGGCATTCACCGGCGACCCTCCCTCCCGCTCCTCCAACGTGGAAACGACGTTGAAGTCTCCTGCGACCATCCACGGCTCACTGGCGGAGAGATGTTCTGCCGCCTCCTCCATGGCCTGCCACAGCGGCTTTCGCCCCACTCTGGTGCATTTGGCGTAAACCCCCGTAAACCTGAACGCCGCCCAAGAAGCGAAAGTTACTCGGGTATGAACCATTTGGTCTGCACACTCCACCCACTCCACACGTACCATGCTTCCCCACAGACCCCAAATTTTCCCATTTACAAAGCTACCTGCATGCTCAAATTGCAACTGCCTACGGACTCTGTCCAAGTGTGCCACGTCAGACATGGGTTTTAAAAGAAGCAGTAAGCGAATCGAATTCTCCCGACACAATTTGCGTAAATATCGCAAGGAGTCACAACGTGAGGCTCCTCGTATATTCCATACTAGAATATTAATCGGATCTAACATGGGAACGTAATTCATATGAATTTTGAGATGCGGGCACTTGCATTCTGGCCGTTTTGTGCGGCCGACCCCGTTTACGTTTTGTCTCAAGCTGCGACTCCACCTGCAAGTGGACGACCAACGTCACGTCCCCTGTTATCGCCGTCGCCTCCTGACCGCTGCCGGTGTCATTTTGCGCTTGCGCGCCTTGTAACTGTGCATTCAATTCCTGCTGGAAGTGCTTCAGGGGGCTCCATGATCCTGTTATCGAGCCTGTGTGATCCGCCGATCTGCTGCGGGTTAGCCGCTGGCCCCTCGCGCCGCGCGGGGAAAATACAGCACTTGGCTGCCAGTCCTCTCCCTCCGATGTATCCAGCAATTCCAGCGCCTCAAAGGAGTTAGCATACGTGATGTCTACCAACCTCCGAGCCAGGTTCTCCCCCATGTGCAACCTTGAGCCGCTAGCAACTGGCTCCTGATCCTGATGCTGGTTCCCAGCCATTGTCGTTGACAGCTGCGGAGCTTGCTCGCCCCCAGACGTCGCCAGAGTCTCCCTCGCCTGTGACTCCGCGACCACACCGGGCTGCTCCACGACCGACGCCAGCCGCTGCTCCCCTACATTCTGCAACTCCATCGTCCTTGACTGCCCGGCAGCCATTGCTCCCACCCCCTGGTGAGGCTTCTCTGAGACCCCCGCTTCCTGCTCATTCCCGCCAGTAGAGACCTGCGGGTCTGGGTTCCCTGGTAGTGCGTCAGCGGCGCCCAGCTCCACTCAACTGGGTCTGCACGAACGGCTTCCTCCCTGGACACTTCCTCGCGCTCCTTGCCGGTGGTCTCTGCACTCTCGGTTGGCTGAGCATTCACCAGGATGTGTTGTGCGGTCCCTTGCTCCTTGGCCGCGAACTGCTGCGCCTGCTTCGGGACTGCCCGAGGTTTCTGGCTTTTCGCTGCCAGCGCCGGACGCAGAGCTGGGTTCTTTCGGACGCACCCGTCTTCCCCATGGCCAAAGTGTCGACAGTGGGCGCAGTACAAAGGAAGACTTTCCCACTCTACCGGCTGCCAGAATCCATGCAGTTCGTCTCCTATCCATACCCGTTTCGCTGGCGTTGTTGTAATGTCTGCCTCCACAAGCACACGGGCCACCGAAGGGCGACGGAGGTCAGTGGTAGCCGCGTCGACTCTCAACGGACGGCCCAACGTTGCAGCCAGGCGCATCAACTGATTCCTCTGGAAAAAAGGAAGCGGTAGCTCTGGGAAGGAGATCCATACTGGAGCAATGGCTAATTCCTGGTCTGCCTTAAAATCGAGGGACCATTTAGATATCGACATGGGAGAGCTCTGGACGTACCAGATCCGGCGGGCGAACAACCGAGTGTAGTCCTCTTCCACCGAAGGCCGGAGGAGGACATGTTTGGGGTCCAAGAGACCCAACACGCATTCACCTCTTAAACCGAGCGATACGATGAATTTTCGGATGGCCTCCATCGATGGCCTGCTGAACGGGAAGCATCCAACCAACGCATTCTTGAAAGGCTCGGAGAGCTTCGCAATGTCATGGCGAGAGATGTGGAGTGCCGGTTCACCCCTGTAAGAAGACACCTCTCCAAGCGCCGCCTGCTCTATTTTTGCTGCCGACGAAACCATAGTAGCGAAGGTCAGAGGCACCCTGCTGTCCGGGGGTTCCTCCGACGGCCCATTCGCCGCCATGCGCCTCGCAAGAAAGCCCTAGCAGCGGAACCTTGAGCCCTTCGTGGAAGACAGAAAACCTAACCTAAAACCCTCAGCTCAATTAATTATAGTTATTAGATGCAATTACATCCAATTTTTGTACTTCATCAAAATTTGATCCATAGAATCCAAACTTATATATTAACTAGACAATAGAATCAAGTACAAAAGATAAAGAGTTTGGAAATAAATGTAACCCTTGTCACATGAGTTCATCTCCTCCATCTTCATCTCCTTCTTTATCTTTGCTTAGCTAATAAACAAGAAGGATGGACTAACTAATTAAACTATCCTATACTATACTAATACAACACTAAGAAAATGTAAGAACTACATTTTGTGGTATTTCTTGCACTTTCTAAGCTCTTCAAACCTTCATCCAAGTCTAACTACAAATACAAGAAGGATAAACTACTCTAACTACACTAATCTACCCTAACTAATGAACTAAAGAAATTCTACTGAAGACTACATTTTTGTGAAATTTCTCTAGCCTTCCAAAGTTGTGAAAATGTTTCCCAAAGGCCGCTATTTATAGAGGATTCAAGAGCCAAATGAATTGTTTCGAGTTGGCATTTTTGCCTCTTGAAACTCCCAAGAGTTGGTTCTCCAACTTTCCACGCTCTTCTTGGTTAGATACAACCGAATTTGCTTGCTGGAATTGAGTTGGACAGTTGTGTGAACAAAGAACAAGTTGCAAAGCAAGTTGCAGCTGAAAATGATGAATATGCGACCTTGAAAACGCGACCTTGGGTTGCGTATTGCACCCCACGTATTGCCTTTTGTAGGTTTGCTCAATTCTGGGCAGAATTCGTTCTTGCTCTTTTTTTTGTCCAATTTCACCCGATCTTTTCTCAATGATAGAAGCTGAAATAGCTCTTATGTAAAACATAAAAGTTGTAAACCTTTGAGTTAGCTTTCCAATGCCTCAAGAATCATCCAATTTGGTGCTCTGTGGATTGTGAAATGACCAAAATACCTTAAACTGATCAGAACTCGATTTCAGCTTTTGACCATGAAAATGCACTTCTGTATTTCAACTTTTTGACAATGAAAACGACTGAACTAGACTTTGTTGTCTTCATACCAAATGTATGCTTGTAACTCAAGATATAGCCGAAATATCACAAGATGTCAGAGTTGAAAAACTTCCTTTAATTGCATTTCATCTCTTGCACTTCATATTCTCTTTTTATCACTTCAAACCATCATCAATCATCCAATTATCTTCTCAACTCATGACATTTGATGATTGAATTATTAAACTTATAAAAATATGAATTTTCACCATTAAAATTCATAGAAATGTAATTTTCACACTTTAACCACAAAATGCATATTTTCACTAGAAACTTAGTTAATTAGCTATAAAAGTAATTAAAACACCCCAAAACTAAATAATAAAACACGCTAAAAAAATGTAAAATATGCACTTATCACAAGGCAATTCTTTTCCTATGCTTTTTGGCAGTAGTTCTGATGGTTACCTCAGAGGTAACGGCCAGGGATTTGGCTTAAAGTAAGATATTCATTCAACCATTATCTTTTTTTCCTTTCTTAATCGTTGCATATTTTTTGCAAACTATCGACTTATTTGCATAACATATAGTACTACAGATTTTTATTATCTTCTTGGTTAAGATTTTGCTAGAGGGCACTAATTTACTAACTTCTGCATGACTTTGCAGTTATCAATTTGCAGCCAATGCAGCAGAGAAGACTAATGGGCCGGAAGAATCCAAATACCCTGGTGGTGGATACCCTGGTCGTGGCTACCCAGGTGGTGGTCACGGAGGACGTGGTGGTGGTGGCCTCATGTTGGTGGTGGAAACTGTCGCTATGGTTGCTGTGGCAGCAACTATGGCGGAAAAGGTTGCAGCAGGTGCTGCTCATATGCTGGTGAGGCGGTGGATGCTGAGCCAGAAGCGATGCCCGAATGCACTCCATGCGTAGTGGCGAAATGTTTTAATGTACTTGGTGCAGTATGAATAACGTATCTATTAAATATGAAATGTTTTAACGTATCTATTCACAATTAGGTGGATTGCTGAAAATGATTATGTACTTTTTTTACTTCAATTAATCATGAGCGAAATGTTGTGTTTGTTTTCAACAGCCACCACTTCCACTTACAAATTATAGGCCTTGTTCTTGTTTATTTTAGACTTTGAAATATCTGATTATAAAAGTGATAATGAGAATCAGCAAAAAACTATTCTTTAGGTGATTATAGAATTAGTTTTTATTGGTTATTAAAAAAATCTATAATCTTAATACAAAAGCAAACTAGAATATTATAAAAAGCTGATTATTCAAAATCATAATACGTAATCAACTAAAATAATCAATCAAGAATAAATCCATAGTCAAAATCATAATATTATAAATGATATTGTCACTCCAAAAAAGAAAAAAAAAACTCCAGACACTCTATCATCATTTTTTATTGTTAATAAACCAACACAAAAACTTGTAAGATATTCTAAGAGGTGAAATTGCCCCTCTACGCATTCACTAGTAACTTTCCCTATTTTTTTTTCAATTTTTTTCAATTTTCAGTACTCTTATATATTGTTGAACTATTAATAATGGAGGAAATTTTTTTAAAATTATTATTCTATAAATGGCATGTGAGTATAATATAATTAGTAATTCCAAGTTAACATTTTAGTCTTTGCGATTTGGAGTTATATATTGTTTTTGGATTTGGTCATTATTATTTAGTGGAGCTTTATAAATTTAACAATGTGTGTGTGTGTGTTTATACATACACAATAAGTTTTTAGATTTTGTAATCAATAGTGTAGTGGTCTCCGTACAAATAATGCAAAAGAATTGTTTACTATGTCTTGGGGATTGTTTTGGTACAAATTGTTAGCGAATACAGGTTTTGGATCTTAATATCATTCTTAACAAAAATAAGTAACTGTTGAGTGCTTGGAGCTTTATTTAGAGTGCAAATATCATTTACCAAAGTTTATTATATTTCAATTTACAAAATATTAGACGTCTTCTTTTTACTTTTTCTTTCAGCTAATTTTTTTGTTTGAACAAATTCAAGTTATAGGTAATGAACAGATGCTTGATTCTTTCTATTGGTGAGAGAATAGAATTATGTAAAGAAAGAAATTGCACAGAATAATGTTGACTACAACAATTGCAAAATTGCACCAAGTATTATAGAATTCTTTTACATATAATTTCTTACGAGCAAGAGATTTGCAAAATCAACATTTACCTTTTAGCGTTAACTAACTACTTTCCCTCAAGAAAAAAAATGGAAAAACCATGTAGTAGAGGAAATTGTTACTGGAAAACCTTTAAAATTCGTAATACCTACTAAAATTAAAGAAGCACAAAAGAGGTAAAAGTCTGTTGATGATTAAATTACGAACGATGTAGAGACATATTTGTGCAACAAACTTCCATCAAAGAGCAAAGTTATGTTCTTGAGATTATTTAGTGTATTTAATTATTATAAAGTTTATGAAACTTGATAGTCTTAAAGGCCTCATTCTTGTGCATTCATAAAACAATTTGATTTTGCAATTCTACTCCTTCATTGGAAAAAAAAAAACCCATTGTTTTGCAATCTAAACACTTCTCATATCCCCAGTTATATGTACTCTTCTAACACCCCCCGGGCTCCCCACAAAATAAATAAATAAATAAATGAAGATCATGCTAGCTCGACTTCTTTGGTGTTGTTGGCAGTGGAGAAATGTTCAATCTCTCGCAAGCAATAGATGACAATTCTATCTTCAAACATACTTATTAACTAAAATTTTGACACTCAAGTTTGATAAGAGTTTATTTTACGTATTTTTAAGTGCATTTTATTAGTTAATTTTGAGTTGATTATTTAGTTTTATAATTAAAATAAAGAGGTTTTTGGTAAAATTATATATTTTTGGTAAAAGTGGATAATATTGCATTTCTATTGATTTTAATAGTAAAAACTTCATTTTTATGCAGGAATAATGAATCAATCACCAAAGGAGGTCAATTGAGGAGAAAAATAGAGATTTGGTGATGAATTTAAGTGGCAACAAGAAGAATGAAGTGAAAAACGTTCAAGTGAGGAAATGCAATACAAGTCAGTTTTGACACTTTTCAGTATTTTGACCATATCTGGAGCTACACTTATCGGATTGAGGTGATTTTTATACCATTTTAAAGCTAAGAAAGAGACCTACAATTCGTATGAAGACATCGAAATCCATTTCTGCCATCTTCATGGGCAAAACGTTGGAATACAGAAGCTGCACCCTGTGGTCGGAAGTTAAAACAGAGGTTTGAACAGGTGACAGTATTTCGATCATATCTCAGGCTACAACTTTTGTGTTTTGCACAAAAGCTAGTTCGGCCTTTATGATAGGGAAAATCGCAGATGAAGTAAGGCCAAAGTGAATACGCGAGTACACAAAACGTGACTTGTAACCGCGTTTTGTGTAGGCGCGTTTTATAGCCGAAATTCTGCAATTTGACTCAGCCAATTCTCTTGTGTTCATACCACTTTCCAGCTATAAGATGCAAGGGAATTCGGTGCACATGCTTCAGAAGACAAAAGGGCAAGAAAAGTGGCTTATTTTCAAGTCAAAAATATTGGTTTTTGACTATGCTAACAAAGTGGAGATTTGGGAATCAAAGGATAGAATTTGACTTGGAAAAATGGAGCATTTGAGTTTTTTTAATGCAGAGATATGGGGAGAGATCTGGGGACCATTCGTAGCTTAGCTTCTTACAGAAAAACATATTCTCTCTAGCTAGGTACTTGCAAGGGGCAATTGAGGTTTCATCTTGTAATCATCCAAGTTCAAGACAAAGGAGATTTTTGGAAGGCTTTACCATATCTTGGCTAAGACTTTCTTTATTCCTCTTGTATTTGTAATTCATGATGATTTACATTAATGAAGTTATGAGTGTTTCATCATTCATGAGTAGCTAATTTCCTTTATCTAGGGAGTAGATGAAGCTTATGGCCAAATGATATGAAGTGATTGTGATTTATGCTTGTTATGTCTTGTATTAACTTATCTACTTGTGTATGTTGGATTACTTGTTGTTGCTTGATCACCAATAGCAGGTTTATAGTTGTTTTTACTCATTGAGAAATGGTAAAAATAATGGAATGACATAAGTAGAGCTTGAGTAGTATATTCATGAGAATAGAAATACATTCAAGTGGATGAAATCTGCATTTCATGTGTGAATAAGAACAGATTTAGTATTTACCAAGAGATTAGGAAAAACTAATCTGTTTTAACCCATTATTATCATGAGAATGTGATTTTGGTATTTCTGGAAATGAATCCTTGGTTAAACAAGAGCAGTAACAAGTGTTGAATTAATTCATTTTAGATCTTTTGTGTTATAAGTGGAATCTACATCCCTAGATCTTAATATTTAGTGAATTCTACTCCTATTGTGAAATTGCATTTATCTATTTAAGAATTTTTGTAGTTGAATTAAAATCTGAAGTTTCTGCTCAAATTAATTGTAAGTCTAAATAATAGAGTAAATTAGTATCTAATAATTGTTTTAAATTGCTCCTCGTGGGATCGACCCGATACACATCTCGTACTACAATTGCGGCCTGTATACTTGCAGTCCAACGGGTGTAAATTCGGAATTAAACTTGCATTGATAAAAAAATCCCGTCAAAGTTATAGGTGTTTGACAGTTTTGGTGGTGAAACTAGGTCAGTGCTTTTCACATGTTTTCTTTTTCTTGTATGGAGAGATTAAATGTTTGGATTTTTATTTCTTTTTACTGATAGACGGATATACAAATTAGGCTTTTGCTTTTTGTTTACTATATTATTCGTCAAACTTCATATAACGGAGGTCGAGGGGGTCCAGCTATGTCATTGTATTTTTGTCGATCTTCTGGAGTTGTTTAGGGTACAGTTCCCGGAATGCCAGTTTTCGTCGCTATCTTGGATACAATTTTATCTGGAGATTTCGACCTGGAATACGGCAGTTTCGTACATGCTGGTTAAATGGATACAACCCTCACATGGAGGCCTAAAACTCAATACGGACGGGTGCTCCAAAGGTAACCCTAGGGTGAGTGGTGGTAGGGGGGTACTTCGGGAGGCGAGTGGTAGGCTGGTCCTGGCGTTTTCATGTAATTTTGGTATAGCTTCGAGTATGCAGGTTGAGGCTCACGCTTTGCTCTTTGGGGTCAAGTTATGCCTTCAGCGGGGTTATGATGTATTTGATGTTGAACTGGATTCCTTGGTGTTAGTGCATATTCTAAATCGGACATCTCGTTGCCCATGGAGTATTTATAAGGAGGTATAGCAGTTGGTTAGTTTGGTATCTCATTTTCCACGAATTCATCACTGTTATCGTTAGGCTAACCAGGTTGCAGATATATTGGCCAACGAAGGTTGTCGGCAAGGCCGGGAAGAGATCTACTTGGCAGTGTCAGCTTTACCCCAACTAGCTAGAGGAGCATTTCACTTTGAGAGGATAGGAGTTGCGTCTATTCGTCAGATTAGAAGATATGTTGTAAGGGAGTAGTACTCCTCATCTTTGGCCTCAGAATAAAACAAAATAAATTCCAATTAAAAAAAAACAGATACAATTGGTTCGGATTAAAAAAAAAACTTCATATAACGGAATTGCATAGGAGGTTGAGTTTGTCAATCTGTCACCGTAAATATTTGGAGCAGATTGGTTAATTAAAAATACCCACAAACAAAAAAAAAAATTTAGAGCGATTTGATAATGGATACTGATTAATAGATAGGACAATCGTTGCATTACAAATATAATGATTTTCATAATTACAAGCACAAGGCAAAAGTTTGAGATTATAAGAAATTGCGAGAGTATTCACTTTTCTTAATAGAAGGCTATTAACAGTTAATTAACTATATATTGATAACGGTTAGTATCAAAGATAGGGAGAGATTTTTTTTATTTTTTATTTTTTATATGGTATGTGTTTGGTTTCAACTAGTTCGTGAGGTGATATATTAATGAAATAGCCTTTCAGGTTTTAAAAAAAAAGAAGATAACAATTACTATTAGATTTGAAAGAATGATTTATATTAGAACGCTACCAATGATTTATAGACGTCTATTACTCTAAACATTATATTTCTGTTAATCTTTGATATTTTTCTAATAGATAAACCAATCGAAAATGTCCTTGATTTAGTTGTTATTTTGAAATAGTAATAGCATTACTCACTTTTTCAGTGGGAAATTACTGAAAGACTTCACATTGCATGAGAACATTTTTGACATCACATCACAAGCCCTCATAGAAGGACACATTATTACACATTCTTTTTTTTATTACACATTATTACACATTCACACAATTGAAACATTGAACTGGCAAGCAAGAACATAGACTGCATATTACAAAAAACTAACCAAGCTCTTATTTGTACTTCACACTACAGACCACATACAATCACAGTGAGCTTTTTTAAGCATTCATGACTTAACTAGAATCTGGCTTCATTAGTTCTGTGGTTCAGCATCCACTGCTTGACCAGGATATGCGCAGCACCTACAACCCCTGCCATAATAACTTCGGCCGCAACAACCACAGCGGCAATATCCACCACCACCACCATATCCGCCACCACCGCCACCATAACCACCGCGGCCACCACCTCCACCGTACCTAGCTTCTTCTACGCCATTCGTCTCATCTCAAGTCATAGCTGTTTTCCCGGGAAAAAATTAATACATGCACGTTAGTTAGTTTGATTAGGAATGACTTTGTCAAGTAAAATCATCTGGGGTTCATACAATTTGAAACACTAAAATTTCAACTAATTTGTGCACATGATTTTACTATGGGAAAATCGTTTAAAACGTCCATCACATTTTGCAAAATAACTTTTTTTGTCCCTCACTTTTAAAAATATAATTTTACGCCCCTTACAAATTTGCATTGGTCAAATTTGGTCCCTACTTAGGTTTTCGACTAGTTTTTTGTCGGAATTCACCACGTGCCTTGCACGTGATCATATTTTAAGGACAAAATTGTCAAATCAAATTTGATATAATTCGATTCATAATCCCTCACATTTCATAAAATAAATTTTTTCATCCCTTACATTTCACAAAATGAATTTTTTCATCCTTCACATTTTTCAAAATGAATTTTTTCATCTTTTATTGATCATGAGTGTGAATAATTTTTTATAAATCCATGTATATATCTATTTGATTTCACCTAAACAGTACGAATAGCATGTGGAATCAAATAGAGATATATTAGATACTGTTCAAGTGAAATCAAATATATAAATGGGTTTAAAAAAATTGTTAGTTTTTCACTTATATTGATTTTCTTTTACTCAAAATTTGAAAATAAAGAAGACATTTAATCCTAAATATTATCGAGAGTTTCTATCGAATTAAATTTGGACAGAAAAAATAAACAAAAGAAAAGTATGAAAAAAAGAAATAAGTGATTGGCACTTTCAAATTTTAAGACAATCACAAGACAAGTAATTCAACTATTGGTCTTAAAAGTGTCAAGTAGAAATTCAAATTTAAACTGAAATTTGTTAGCACAATTATAGAATTCTTCAAGTTAGGGCCCATTAATTAGATGACCTTATTATACAACTCAATAAATAAATTATTACCAAAAGAGAAAGGTCACAAATATTGAATAGGTTCAAATGGTGAAATCATATAAATATATACATGGGTTTCAAACAAAATTATTAGCTTAAAACCCCTATATATATCTATTAAATGGCATGTGTATAACTATGATTAGCATGTTTAGATGAAATCTAATAGAGATAAATTACATGCTATTCGTATTATTCAGGTAAAATCAAATAAACATATGCGTGGGTTTATAGAAAAAAAGCTATTCATACACATGATCAACGAGGGATGAAAAAATTCATTTTGAAAAATGTGAGGGATGAAAAAATTCATTTTTTGAAATGTGAGGAACGAAACAATTCATTTTGTAAAATGTTAGGGACGAAAAATTTCATTTTGTGAAATGTGAGGGACTATGAATCAAATTATGTAAAAATTTGATTTGACAATTTTGCCCTTTAAAAATGATCACATGCAAGTCACGTGGTGGATTTCGGTCAAAAACCAGTCGAAAACCTAGGTAGGGACCAAATTTGGTCAATGTGAATTTGTAAGGAATGTAAAATTATACTTTTAAACGTGAGGAACGAAAAAAGTCATCTTGTAAAATGTGAGTGACGTTTTGAACGATTTTTCCAATTACTATATCCGAAGTCAAACTTGAATGAAATTAGAGAAGTTAGGAGGGAAAAAAAAAAAGATGAAATTAGATTGGAGCATAAATGTCTTACAATTGTCAACTGACGTGGAAGTCTCAGCCAATTCCCTAGCGGCCACCTGTGAGGTAATCATGAGAACTATAGCCAAGGAAATGCAAAAGAAAAGAAGAGTCTTGGAACCCATTTTTGCAAAAGGTATTTTATGTATTGGAGACTGAACTTGGGAAGGATGAGAAACCTGGCATAGATTGGTCTCTATTTATAGGAAAATCTTCGCCAGATTGCCGATGAAATGGTCGTGGTGTCGGCCCAGGAGTAGTTGGGTGTTGATGAGTGGATTGCTGTAATTGGTACAAAGTCCACATTATCATTAATTGCAGTCCCCTTTTGGGAAGTAAAGAAATATATACCAAGAGCGTTTAATTATTAATATTATTATTTTAAGCTAAGAGCGTTTACTCTTCTCTCTTGTACGTCTTAAGAGGAAGAATTTGAGCATTATGAAGATAAGATTCGTGTCCTATACTCGTCAATAAGTCCAAATATTATTTTCAATTCTGACTTTGGAGTGACTAGGATCGATTATATTTATTGCAAGTTGATTTAACAAGTCAAACATTTATAAGAAAGGAAAGAAACAAGGAAGAACCTGTAAATCTTTCAATAGTTCCAAAGAAGTTTTTTAGGCTGTTTGATTATGTAAAATTTTGCATTACTAAAGCAATATCTTTTACAAAATATGTTAAAGATCTATACGTTATAGAATGGAGGAGTATTATGCTGTATCCCAATGAAAGATTAAGATAATGCAGATAATGTGGATCACTGTTGATAGGATTGATCAAATTTGTAAGGAATGGCCAAGCAAGTAGATGCCTTTCCAATTTGTCCATTTCATTATTACAACGTTTGATATAATTCATTTAAGTGGAGAAGTCCCTTCTTTTTGAAATACTCATTCCAAAGGTTTTATAAAAGGGAAAACCATCAAAATAAAGAACCATCTTTTGCTTGGGTTGATGATGATGAATAACAAATGCATCATCAATGGCCTCTCCAAAATCTAAGCCCAAGAACAAAAATTATTGCAACCCGAGTATTAATTGGACTTTCACTCAAGTCAGCCTTTACTCAAATCCCTCGGATTTACTTTTAATAGTTTCAAATACGAATGCAAAATCGATCTAAGTGGTTGGGAAACTAACTTTCATACAAGTTAAGATTTAGGAGTAAGCATCACCGGGTCTAGTTTAATATAACTTTCTACACGGCTAGAGAAAATGTAAGATAAGGAGTAAAATTGCTTTACATTCTCATCTATATATGCTTTTGTCGCAAAATTATGCTTGCTCTTAAATTATTTTCCGTGTTAAGGTGGCTATGTTATTTTTTGTAGTAATACCAAGTCGTGTAAAAAAGTCTATTGCACGGAACCCGTCTAATATATTATACTAGCAAACTTCAGGATATAGCTACGAGATGGCTGAGGTTGAGTTTGGGGACATTTAGCCCCTGTCATGGTTCTGTACAAGAGCTGACTACCAAAGGAAGAAAAATATATCAAGTAGGCATATTGATATAAGTCAGAGTAGCAGTTGCCAATTGAAAAAAAATGTAAATAAATAAAACTATGAGATGACGTGCAATTGATCCATGTAGGACCATATACTGCCTTTGTAGAAAACACTTGTAATTAAAATGAGTTTGTGGCGTTAATTGATTGGTCGCCAGGAACTACGTAAAATTATAGTTCTATTTGCAAGTTAGGGATTCAAAACCTTAATAGTGTAGTTAAATTCATAGAGTGTATGTGCAATAGTTCACCCCTTCAGTCTACTGGAGAGAAAAAAGGAAAAATATATATATGGCGTTAACTGAGGTGTCCAGATGCAATCGTCTGCTATTTGTAAGAACATTTTCTCAGAAATACAGTCTATGGTGGGGATTCATTTCAAACAAGAACTTCAATTGCAGTCTTTTCATCATTTGTATGATCGATCGCATGTATCTGTCGGTAGAATTGCATATAAATTGGTTCGCTGGGAAATAAAGGAGACAGGGAGGTTGATACTCAACACGGATGGATGCTCTAAAGGTAATCCAGGAGTGGGTCCCACCATGGTGGAGTTCTCCGAGATTCATTTGGCGTACCAGTGATTGCTTTCTCGGCTTATCTTGGACAAACTACATCTCTCCGTGCAGAGACTTGGGCCCTTCTTATTGGTCTTCAAACATGTAAAAATAGGGGCTTCGAAAATATAAGGGTTCAATCAGATTCATTGCTTTTAGTTGAGATCATTCAGCAGCGTATTCAATGTCCATGGGAGATTCGAAGGGAAATCAGACAGATTTTGAAGCTCTTGGAAGATCCTGCTCATTTATCACACTGTTATCGAGAGGCTAACACAGTTGCTGACGCTTTATCCAATGTCGGAACATCTCATCCCCACCAACAAGTCAAGATTTATGACAGCTTCACTATGCTCCCAAGGGTAGCTCGTGGGGCAATTTTTCTAGACAAGTTGGGTTTGCCCTCAGTTCGGAAAATTAGACGTCTGTAAGGAAAAATATTGTGTATATCTCTTTCATTAATAAAATAAAAAAGTTCAAATAAAAAAAAAAAAAACTGACAAAGAATATGAATCTTTCTGCATTTCTAGAACTTTTGGTTTGGATTTTACTAATTATTTCCGGATCATACAAATCTATCAACTTTAGCCCCTAAATTAGGTGGACACCAAAGTCAACACATAATTTGCAAAAGTTTATCCAAGTTGCAAATTGATTTAGCTGAAAATGTGGAAGAAGTCAAATTGAGAGTTCAATAATTAATCCGCCAATAAGCTATAATAATTAAGTCATGTAATCAGTTGGCCATTCTAGCTAGCCTTCTAGCATTGTATTTACGCACGAAATCCTTGGAACAAGTGAAATGACAGAATTCTTGCCAATTATTTCCACCATATGTTCCTTTTTTGTTTCTTTTTTTTTTTGGGTATGGGGTAATTTAAAAGCCTTAGATATGGTTGATTTTGGGGGCCATTTGATCCTTCCACGGTTTTCACAACAGTTTCGTAATATTTTCTAAGTTTCGTTACTTTATATTTAGTTAAACAAAAAGAGATTGGCGCCCATGAGAGTTATAATTAATCGACGACTAAAAATAAATGATCAATTAATACTTTCAGCAAATAAGAGAAACAACACGAGACATTACAAAAAAACACAACCCTAGTAATTTCTTCATAATTACACAATAGTAACATCTGAGGCTATAGCAGTGTTTTTCAACATTTAGTATCTGTTGAGATCCAAACATGGAATACACGACTATTAAAACATCAAGCATATAACAATTTAATAACAAATAAACTACAAGTTTAAAAGATAAACGACATACAAAATTTAACGTAATTCGACTCCATCATTAAGTCTACGTCCATGGAAAGAAAACTTATTTTTTATTATGAGAGGAAAACCCTATATAAGAATACAACTTAAACTCAAATCTAACCCTTATATACCATCTCTCATCTCCTAAGAACACGCTCTCATCCCATATATAAGGTTACATGTCGCCCTTATGTGCTATTTTGTAGTATGTCAACCCCCACCTAGTTATAAATTATATTACTTAACCAATATCCAAGTAATAATAGGAAATAACTGCTAATTCCTAATCTCATATAGAATAGGAAATACCTACTATTCATATACTCATACAAATAGGAAATTTCTTGACTACTATTTCAAATAACTAAAATCCATAAAAAAACTAATTACTTCTACACAAAATAAGAAACATATCCAAAAGAAATTAAGTCAGTTTCCTAACAAATCTCCACCTTAGCGAATATTTCTTTTAATAACCATTTGCCTTTAATTACTAAATAATATGATATCGAACTACACATCTGAATCAATACAATTCTGACATCCAACTGTTTCAATCGGCAAATAAACATATATAGTTATCTCGAGTTTAAACTCCTATTGACTCGCAAAAAGGTATTTCAATTTACCATTTCCCTTTATAGGATTTCTTCTCACTATCACTTTCAACTCGGGATTCTCTCTGTGAGTTCTATTTCTATCCATTGAGACAATCAAGTGATAAAATCATCATATATCTTCCTATTTTTAGGACTATCTTGCCACATGGGTTCTAAGACTCTACCTGCAATATAAAACTCGTAGTCATTAGAGTCTTTTGACGTATGAAAATTAGATTCATTTATTTCTTTGGAACACATGCCATAGTACCCAAAGAATATAATTTAAATTTTAAAACCATCGGGATGAAGAATCAACGATTGGAATTGTGAGAGCATTTCCACTGATTCACATCCAAAATTGACATTGGACTCAATTTCTTTCTTGACCCTTAAATCACCTGCCTAGATTCACCATCAAGTGCTTTATATTTTCTAACTTCCTATCCGTCATTTTTAATGCTTCTTGTCAAACCCTTAAAACGAGGATATCTCTCATGAAATTGTTAAATCAGTAATAGCTACCTAACTTACTTGATCTCAATAATCAAGTAGGATCCAATCATGAAACCCGTTCTAATACCAGTTTGTTGGGATCCACTTATCCATGAGTAATCTAATCTCGCAACCAAACTCTGATACCACTTGTTAGGATCCAAACGCGGAATACACGACTATTGAAACATCAAATATACAATAATTTAATAATAAATAAGCCACGAATATGAAAGATAAATGACACACAGAATTTAACATAAGTCAACTCTAAGATTGAGCTTACGTCCGTGAAGAGAAAATCCGTTCTTTATTATAAGAGAAAATCCTTATACAAAAACACAACATATACCTAATCCCAACCCCTGTATATCATCTCTCATCTTCTAAAAATCCTCTCTCACCCCAAGTATAAGGCTACATATTGACCTTGTATGCCATTTAACGAATTAGTTTTATGCATAAATTTGTCCTATGGATCATAATTACAGAATATGTCATCCAAATTACCTGTGTAAGGTCACAATGTTAAGATGTAAAATTATATTATAAGAGTTTATGAGATCTAAATTAACTTGTAAGCAATGTTTTGACAATTGGACAGGATCGGTTAACCATGACCTTGATCTGATTTAGTGATTGATTGAAAAATTCAATTGAATTGGTGAAACTAGATTAAGAATCAATTGGACCAGTAAAAGTCGGACGGTTCAACCAGATTTCACTAATTTTTTACTCTTTAAAATAAATATTTCAGTTTTATTCAAAATTTTTAACACTAAAATAAATAAGAAATGATTAAAACTTTGAACTAGTTGAACTAGTCAACTTGTGAACCTAAAATTCTTCCGGTTCACTCTCCAATCTGAGTTTTAAAAATATTATTGGTAAGGACATTAATTAGGTGAGTGTGAGGACTCTTTTTCGATTCTCAATTTTTACGTTTTTCTTTTGCAATATATGGTATTTCCTTTTGAACTGTGTAATGTGTTTGGATAGGTATCTCTTTTTGGCATTTGTAATGTGTTTGGATAGGAGATTGTTTGGGATAATTTTTTTTTAATTATACTATAACACTTTTTTGATGTGATGTATGTGAGATAAAAAGATAATTAAAAATGTGTTGATGATGCAAGTAAGTTAATATGTGTAAATAAAGTGTAAATAAAGTGCAATCCAAACACATGTTTATCAATAGTAAGTTGCTATGATGTGAACAGCTCCCAGTAAAGCTTTTGAATCATACACTCATGCACTTACTAACCACCTATGGGCCCGACATGTTGAGTACAATTAAAATGGAACAACCGAAATGAAAAGAAAAAATATAAGACAATGAAATGGACACTTAATCAAGCTGCAACCTCAGAGGAAATGACGGGTACAAGTGCAAGTGCAAGTGCAAACAGAAAAAGAGTTTTTCAAAGATGTCATTTGACCTCAAGCTCAATCAAATTCTAACATACTTGACAAGATCGAAAATTGTAGGGACATTGTCAAGAGCTGTCAGCTGAAACCTTGTGGGGAGGTAGAACCCAGATGTCAAAGTAGGAATACAGAAGCAGATGGTTGCTCATGGAGCAATAGCAGGATTTGACATGCACATTGTAAAGCCCAACTTATAGTACAATTTTTAATTGGGTTAAAAACAAAAAAGCCCCCAGTGATATAAACCCCCTATGGTTTCAAAATATACAAAACGACACCTCATATTTTGAACTAAATTATAAACTAACAGAATTCATTAAACTTAACGAAAATGATAGTTTTGGCCATTAAACTTACGGGATTCCGTTAAATTTATCGTTAAATTTACCGGATTCCGTTAAGTTTAACGAATTCTGTTAGTTTACAATTTAGTTCAAAACATGAGGTGTCGTTTTGTATGTTTTCAAACCATGAGAGGCCTTTCTGTATATTACATATACCACAGGGAGCTTTTTTATTTTTAATCCTTTTTAATTTAATAAGATTAAATTAATGAAAGTGCCAATTATTCTTGCATTATCCATGACATTCTTTCTACTTCTTGTGCCCCCCACCAACTGAAAATTCTCATCTCAAATTTCTTCTTCAGTGATGGCTACATGCCTGTACAGGTCCCTCGCACAAGGCCACAACAAGAATAATGAATCATGCATACGGGGAAACAATTGACCATATTTTTTGTATGGGTGCTGCTGCTAGACAGGTCTGGAGTTTCTTTGAAGTGTCGATTGGCAGGTTTGGTGAAGCTTTTACGATAAGGCATAAGGTGGTTAGCTGGTGGCTAAAACCTGGTAGAGGCCCCTATATTAGGTTATTATTTCGACTTCTGCCCTCTCTGATTTGTTGGAACTTATGGATAGCGAGAAATAAGTTTGTGTTTGAAGGGAAGCTGTTCACTGTGAAGCAAGTTTGTGATCGAGTTTTTCTTGAGTTTCGAGAAAGCTTTGATGCTCAATTCCGGGAAATTAGTATTCCTTGTTCATCGTGGCCTAGTTTCTTTGATGCAGTGGCTGGGTTGGGAAGTGTGGTGAATGTGGTGCAAGTTAGGTGAAAATGTCCAGAGCAAGCACGCGTGAAGTTAAACTCAGATGGATGCTCAAGAGGCAACCCAGGGAGGAGTGGAGGGGGAGGTCTGCTCAGGGATAGTGATGGGAGGGTCCTGTTTGCATTCTCCTGTTACTTCGGGGAGATGACTAGTTTACAAGCGGAAATCAAAGCGCTACTCCACGGGGTGCGGTTGGGAATAGCTCGAGGGCTGTCCAATTTTCATTTGGAGTCTGACTCGTTGGTCCTTATCCAGATTATTCAGGGGAGAGCTAAGTGTCCGTGGGTGGTGCAGCGGGAGTTACAAGAATTGGTGCAGTACAGTCACCTTTACATCGAGATGTCACATTGTTTTCGAGAAGCAAATAAACCTACGGATAGACTTACTAAGCTCGGGCTAATGCTGGGGAGTCAGTAGTTTATGATTCCATCCTTAACCTTCCCCGCATGATTAGAGGAGATATTACTTTAGATAGGTGGGATTGTCCTAGTTTCCGAAGGGGTAGATATTGAGGGTAACTTTGTGTAATCGGTCTCGCAGGCTGGGGGTGGTGTTTCCCTCTATGTACTTTGGATCTCTCTTAATATTAATAAAACTCAATTTCCAAAAAAAAAAAAAAAAGAATCATGCATACGGGAAATTCCCCTAGTTTTTTTGAATCTTTTTTTGTAGCGATATTTTTTTTTGGTTAAACTCCTACCTCCAAATCGAATCATGCATATGGGCTGATTCATGCAAGTCTGGAAGAAACTATTTATCTTTATATTGCAGAAAAAGTTTGATCAAAAGCTGCTTGCAAGCCAAGTGTCTGACTCTTACACACTGGATTTGACTCAAACTTGCCAAAAAAATCAGTGCATCCAGATTGGAAAGAAGACAATGGTTGAATTGAAAATCGTATGAAAGCAAATCTCTCCTTTTTATGCATTCAGATTTAGTCTCTCTCTCCTTTCATTTACATATAAAACAATAGAAAAAACTTGGTTAGACCAAGGATTTACATAATTTGTGAATTAACTGTACTTAATTAAACTGCCTATCTAAAAATATTTTTGTACTAGCAAATCTAAATGCTTGAAAACTGAATTATATTTTACTTTATTTTTTAAACAAAATGTAATATGAGCTGTTTGTTTTACTAAGGGTTTCCAGTGTGTTTAGATAGTCATTTTTTGGTTTCAAATTATTTATTTGTATTATAAACACAATTTTTAATATATTTTTTTATCTTACATGCATCACATTATAAAAAGTGATACAATAATTATTTCGAATAATCTCCTATTCAAATAATGGTTCCGTAAGAGAGTTGAGCACCAAGAATGCATCAAATGGGCACACCACACAATCTCATGCAGCCAAGTACGGTTTACGGTTGTTGCCCCGTCACCAACTCTTGTGCGTTATAAGAGAGCACTTAGTGTTTTTATTTTGCAGAAAAGGGTGAAATATTGACAGCTTTGCTACAATCATTGATTCATAGTAGATATATTCATGTTCTCCCACATACATTTTATGTCTGTAACTTGTCTTCTCTAGCTTGAATTATGTAAATTATCGAGCCATTAAATCCTTGAATGTGGTTTTACTTTAAATTACCATATATAAAGTAAAATGGGTATATAAAATGTGCGTGGTAGAAGAGTAAAATAAGGGTATATGTGGTTTTGGCGATAGGATGAACCAATATCGTATCAATGGATGAATTTTAGAATACTTTTTTCTGCTTTGCAATTTATGTTTAGCTAAATAAGGGCTAAGAGAAGATATTATGAACTGAGTCGATTCTTACTCCTTCTATCTAAATCCAAACTCTCCCTCCTCTCTATCTTTTTTCTTCCCTTGAAAACAAATTGTCTTATTTTCTGGGAGAGAGACCAATTGGTCTCCCTTGATCTCCCTCCCTCTAACGTCTTTATGTTTTTTCCTCTTCTATTTTGTATTTGTAATTAAGTCTCTTTTAAGGTTTCCTAATGAGAATTTCTTCTTTCCTAAAAATTCCTACTAATAGTATTCTGTTCTCTTAAAGATTCATAATGAGAGTTTTTTTTTTCTCTTCTAAGGATTTCTAATGAGCATTTTGCTAGTTTTTGTATTTCTTTTATTGATCTAAATTTTCTCACATTTGATTATTAGATTGAGATCTATCTCGTCAGATCTCATATCAACATCCAAGCTTAAACTAGTTCATTAGCAGATCTAAGATAAAGCAAGAGGTGCGGTTTGAAGTATAGATAGATGATCATGGGATTATAAACGTTTTCTTATAAATATTTTTTGAATTTCATTGTATAACATTCACAAGTAATCAAAATTAACGAGCACAACATACTTTAATGGGTTTGGGTCAGGAGTTAAATTTTTTTTTCAAAAGTGGAGTTAATTTGAGAAAGATCTAAATACAAGAGATGTAATAATTATGAATGTTTGCATTGACATGATAATTTAGATGTAATTTAGGTTCACTAATGAGTGCATCGGGGTACTTGTTATAAAATTCCTAGTTTAATTAGTGTGATAAACAACATGAGACATTACTATGCATTGATTTTTCTCATCTCCTTTTGTCCAAGATATGAAATAATACACGTATAGCATCGCATCTTGTCATAATTAGAATTTATGATGGCAAAGTAGAATTTATAATTGAAAAATTCTGGGTATTTAGCAAAACCCTCAACATTCTTACAACCAACAATTATAACACATCCTGCAACCTCACAACTAAAACTCAACCGAAAAGTCAACAAATATTCTTTCATCAATTTATCAATGAAAACAAAATTTAACGTATATCTTGTACCATAAACACAGATGTACCAAATATACACATGATTTTAACATAATTAAACGTATTTCTGATGTTTACAATTGAAACTCAGCAGGCAAGTTCGAATTTCCAAACATTCCTGCTCGTCACATTCAAATACATGGACCAATCCTACGCACATGATGATGTACTATACCAATCCGATTTTGAATAATGCCACTAGAATATCTAATAAAATCCCCAAATAGATAATCCATAATTATCTTCAACAGCCAACTCAATCATGGGATTGACACCTTTCCATGCATCCTACATCTCCGTCCCTCTTCGAGATCCAAGTCACGTAAATTTTCCTATAAATACAGAAGAGAATGCTCCAGCTTTCTCATCCTTCTCATTGTTCTCAATACCAAATCTTGAGTGCATAAACCAAGGCCTTGTTTGGATAGCAAAAGAAAAATTGCTACATTTTCTGTTAATACATTTTCCAATCACCTTTTACTTCACATACATCAAATCGTTACAGTAATTTTTCTACAAAAAATTCAAAAATGTGCAATCCATAGTTGTGTGAGAAAAAGAAAAATGGGTTCCAAGGCAATTCTTTTCCTATGCCTTTTGGCAGTAGTTCTGATGGTTACGTCAGAGGTAACAGCTAGGGACTTGGTTGAAAGTAAGATATTTATTCAACCATTATCATTTTTTTTCCTTTCTTAATCCTTGCATATTTTTTGCAAACTATCGACTTATTTGCATAACATTTAGTAATACAAATTTTTTATTTTCTTCCTGGTTAGATTTTGCTAGAGGGCACTAATTTACTAACTTTTGCATGACTTTGGGGTTATCAATTTCATATAGTAATACAATTTTTTTATTTTCTTCCTGGTTAGATTTTGCCAGAGGGCACTAATTTACTAACTTCTGCATGACTTTGGGGTTATCAATTTGCCAGCCAATGCAACAGAGGAGACTAATGGGCCGGAAGAATCCAACTACCTTGGTGGTGGATAGCTTGGTTGTGGCTACCCAGTTGGTGGTCACGGAAGACGTGGTGGCGGAGGGCATCATGGTGGCGGTGGAAACTGTCGCTATGGTTGCTGTGGCAGCAATTGCAGCAGGTGCTGCTCATATGCTGGTGAGGCGGTGCATGCTGAGCCAGAAACCAAGCCGCAAAACTAATAACCAG
This sequence comes from Coffea eugenioides, assembly GCF_003713205.1. Classification (NCBI taxonomy): domain Eukaryota; kingdom Viridiplantae; phylum Streptophyta; class Magnoliopsida; order Gentianales; family Rubiaceae; genus Coffea; species Coffea eugenioides. Next base: position 12,504,132 of record NC_040037.1, read on the forward strand.
CTCTTATGAAGTGCGATGCCTGAATGCATTCTGTGCATAATGGCGAAATGTTTTAATGTACTTGGTGCAATATGAATAAAAGCCTAATCTGTGGCATCTATTCACAATTAGGTGGATTGGTGAAAATGATTATCAAAGATCATAATGTATAATCAGCTAAAATAATCAATCAGAAATAAATCCATATTCAAAAGTTTAGATAAATGACATTGGCACTCTGAAAAAAAAAAAAGGTTCTAGACACTCCAGCCTTCTTTTTGGCTTAATAAAACAACATTATGACTTATAAAGTATTCTAAGAGATTAAATTGCCCCTCTATGCATTACTGGTTACTTTCCCTATGTTATCTTTTCAATTTTAGCAAGTTTCACTACTCTTGTATATTATTGTACTATTAATAATGGGACAAATTTTTTAAAATTATTATTCTGAAAATGGCTTGTGAGTATAATATATTTAGTAATTCTTAAGTAAAGTTTCAGTCTTTGTGATTTGGAATTATGCATTGCTTTTGGATTTGTTTATTATTTTTTGGTGAAGCTTTACAACTTTAACAATTTATGTGCATGTGTGTGTATGTAATGAGAGTTGGAAAGAAAAGAGAAGAGAGAAAAAGACTTGAGAAGGAAGAAACTGAGATTTTATTCAAAATGCCAAAAGTGTCTTTCTCCTCCGGATCCTCATGCTTATATACAGCTCAGATAATATCTAGCTGCATGCAAATGATGTCTTGGCTGCATGTTGACTCGGCAATAACAGACTAACAAACTAACTACAAGAATATTCCCTCTAACTAACTCAACGAACTACATGGATTGCGTATGGCTGCATGGACTGCATTTCAGTCTTTTCTAATGGCTGAGCTAATGGCTGAGCTAGTCATTACATTACCCCCCCCCCTAACCAAATCCTAGTCTCTAGGATTGAAGGGGAAAATCTGGAAACTGAGACCTGATGACCGCTACATCTTCCCAAGTAGCATCATCCTGGTTTAGGTTTTCCCATAAGATCAACACCTGCTCTATAGCCTGCCCTCCCCTCCTTTTAGTCCTCCTCTCCAGCACAGCTTGGGGTGCTACTCGTACCTCTCCTTGTTCATTCAGTGAGGGTAGAGAATACTGGACTGGTTCCCCCTTAGTAAAGGGCTTCAGCTGAGAGACATGGAACATAGGATGGATGGCTGAACCTGTTGGCAGCTCTAGTTTGTAGGCCACTGGTCCTACCTTTTGTAGCACCTTGAAGGGTCCATAATACTTAGCAGATAGCTTCAGGTTCCTCCTCAGGGCCACATTAGTCTGCCTATATGGTTGTAACTTGAGATAGACTAGGTCTCCCACTGCAAAGCTCCTGTCAGACCTGAGTCTATCAGCCTTCTATTTCATCCTATTCTGTGCCTTCAACAAATTATCCCTGAGCATCAAATTCAAGTTTACTCTTTCTGACATCCAATCATCTACTGCTGCTACCATCGATGCTCTTGGGGTGATGTTGAGTTGTGTAGGAGTATAGCCATACAGAGCTTGAAATGGAGACATCTTCAATGCAGTGTGGAAGTTGGTGTTGTACCACCACTCTGTTGCTGCTAGTAGTCTTTTCCATTTGCGAGGTTGTTCAGAGCACATGCACCTTAAGTATGTCTCTACACACCTCTTCACTCTTTATGTCTGACAATTAGATTGGGGGTGATAGGCAGTAGAGAAATTTATCTAAGTCCCTAGCCTTAAGAATAGCTCCTGCCAAAATATGCTAGCTAGTGAATGTCCTGTCTCTATCTGACACAATGCTGAAGGGTAAGCCATGCAGTTTGAATATCTGATCAAAGAACACTTGCGCTACACTCTTAGCAGTATAGTGGCTTGTTAAAGGGATGAAATGTGCAAATTTTGTGAACCTGTCGACCACTACAAATAGTGTATCACACCCCTCAGATTTAGGGAGCCCTTCAATGAAATCCATGGATATGTGTTGCCAAGCTTGTTCTGGTACGGGTAGGGGCTATAACAGCCCAGGGGGCTTACAATTCTCTCCCTTTTTCCTCTTACATATGTCATAGCTCTGTACAAAGTCTTCTACCTCCCTTTTCATGCCTGGCCAGAAGAAATATGCCTTAGCTCTCTTGTAGGTACCCAGGTTTCCTGAGTGTCCTCCAACTGCTGACATGTGCATGCAGGCAATGAGTTGTTGCCTGAGTGAAGTAGAGTCCCCTACATATATCCTCCCCTTGTACCTGATGACCCCACCATTGTAGGAATATTCTAGCCTTTCTGTGTCATTGATGGCTAATGCAGTGAGCAACTCCTTAGCTTTAGGATCCTGCTCATATCTTTCAGCTAAGTTATTGATCCATGCTGGCTTTACCATGGATATGGCACTGAGTTCGTGAGGGTCCTCCCCCTTCCTAGAGAGTGCATCTGCCACTACATTCTCCCTTCCCATCTTGAACTGAGTCTCATAATCATATCCCATCAGTTTAGTCAACCATTTCTGTTGTAGTGGAGTCCAGATCTTCTGCTCCAGCAAGTATTTTAGACTGTGATGATCAGTCCTAATGATGAAGTGAGACCCCAGTACGTAATGCCTCCACTTGTTAACAGCAGCAATCAAGGCTAGTAACTCCTTTTCATAGATAGATAAAGCCTGATTTCTTGCACCTAATGTCTGACTCATATAAGCAATAGGTTGTCCTTGCTGCATAATGACAGCTCCAATAGCTTGATTGCTGGCGTCTGTCTCCAACACAAAAGGCTTTGAGAAGTCTGGCAATGTTAGCACAGGGGTGTTACTGATAGCCTATTTGAGTTCATGAAATGCAGCACTGGCTTCCTTGTTCCAGACAAAACCATCCTCCTTTAAGAGATCAGTGAGGGGCTTGGCTATGGATCCATAGTTCTTGACAAACCTCTTGTAATATCCAGTCAAGCCCAAGAACCCCCTTAAGGCCTTGACATCAGTCGGTTCTAGCCAGTTCACCATGCATTCTACCTTGGAAGGATCGGCACTCACTCCTTCACCAGTAACAACATGCCCCAAATATTCTATTTGATTTTGTCCAAAAGAGCATTTAGTGAGCTTGGCAAAAAAGGTATGAGATCTTAAGGTCTCCAAGACCTGTCTAAGGTGGAGGATATGAGAGTTCATGTCTAGACTATATACAAGAATATCATCAAAAAAGACCAAGACAAATTTTCTGAGGAAAGGTTCAAACACTGAGTTCATGAGGGCTTGGAATGTAGCTGGAGCATTGGTAAACCCAAATGGCATAACTAGAAATTCATAGAGCCCACAGTGAGTTTTGAAAGCCGTCTTAGGAATGTCCAAGGGGTTCATGCAGATCTGGTGGTAACCAGATCTCAGATCAATCTTGAAGAAGACTTTAGCTCCATGAAGTTCATCTATAATGGGAATTGGAAATTTGTGGCTAGGGAGTTAAGTTGCCTGTAGTCTATGAAAAATCTCCAGCTACTATCTTTCTTTTTTACCAGAAGGACAGGTGAAGCGAAGAGGCTATGACTAGGTTGGATGATGCCACTGTGCAGCATCTCATTGACTTGTTTTTCTATCTCAGTTTTCTGGACATAGGGGTATCTATAAGGAGCTAATTTGAATGGTTTTGCATCAGCTTTCAAGGGGATTTGATGGTCAAATGATCTCTTTGGGGGTAATTGTTTAGGCTCACTAAACACATCCTAGAACTCAATCAACAAAGATTCTAGAATATTTGGAGTGGTGTTTACCTGTGACTGAGCTGTACTGACCGTGTAGGCCTGCACAGCTTGCTTGAGTTTCTTCCTCATGTGTCTTTTGGCCACCTCTCCCTTAGTCATCCTGGTGTTTGCAGTACCTTCATCTCCTCGCAGCGTCGCCATGTCACCATCCTTACTGAAAGAGACCTGTAGTTGCTTAAAATCGAATGTTAGGGGGCTGTAGGCTTTCATCCAGTCCACCCCTATGATCAGATCATAGGGCTCCAACTCTAACAAGTACACACTGTGGCAAAATTTCTGTCCTTGCATGCTCCATTGGAAATTGGGTATCCACTGACTGCAACAAAGTTCCTGACCATCAGCAATTCTAATCTTGAAAGGTTTGTGTTGCCTGATAAGCTCCTGCTACCTTTATGCAATAGACTTCCTAAGGAAACAATTAGAACTGCCTCCATCTAACAGAATAGAAATTTCAGAATCTCTAACCTTCCCTAACAACTTGATGGTGCTAGAGAGCAGATTCCCTGTGAGTGAATATAAGGATAATTCAACCTCCTGTTTGTTCCCACTACCCATGTACTCTATCACCTCTTCCTCATCTATCCTGTCCTCTAGATCAGTAGCAATAATCATGTGTACCCCCTTGTCCTTACACATATGACCTGGTCCAAACTTTGCTCCACATTTAAAGCACAAATGGTTGTCCTTCCTGTATTGAAACTCAGTGGGGGTGATTCTTTTATATGGTTGAGAAACGTTACCTTGCTTCGTAGAATCTCCCTCGCTAACTGTTGCTACCTTGGCCACAGGTGGTCTGTGCATAGACATTCCTTCACTGGAACTAATCTATGAAGGAGGATAGAACCTGTTAGATGCCTTGCTCTTCTTGAGAATCACCTCCAGTGCCTTTTCCTGCCATCTTGCAACCTCGAAGGCTTCTTGTGGGTCTGAGGTTTGTGCATTTTGACTAGTGCCTTGAGCTCCTCCTGCAATCCACTCAAATAACTGGAAACAAAATAACTCTCACTCAATCCCCGATTCTTGAGCAATTCTATGGCTCTCAACTCCTCAAAACTTCTCCTGATAAGCCATTACTGTGAAGGATTGCTGCAGTTTGTTGAATTCCTCGACTCCATCCTCATCCCCTAGGTCCCCAAATCTGCGACTCACTCCCTCCTTGAACTCTTCCCATCCAAATATCCTCTTATCCTTTTTGAAACTTTGAAACCAGACATTTGCCCTCCCTTCCAAGTGCATTTTTGCAATTAGCATCTTCTGCGAATCCAATATGCCATACAGATGGAAGAAAGTCTCGCATTTCTGAATCCAATCCCTCACCTGCTCTCCTGTGAACCTGGGAAACTCTAGCTTGGGCACCCCTGGGATGAAGGCATTTCTTTCCTCTCGTTCCTGATGCCCCTGCCCTTGCCTGGAGTTGCCTTGCAGGGAACTTGTAGGGGTGGCTAGGAGTCCTCGTTCTTGCTGTGGACTCCTGTTATTCCCTCCAATCTGCGCAAAAATGCCGGCTATGAGAGCCTTTAGCTCTGTGGAGTTGGCCAGCATTTTCTCCTCCATGGATTTCAGAGCCTCGCTGGTAGACTCCATGAACGTCTGCAACTTAGCTTCCTGCTTCCGGACCTGCTCCTCGATTGTTTTGAGGCGTGTACCTTCTGCCATGGCTGCGAATCAAGCTCCCGAATCCAAGGATCAAAAGCTCTGATACCACTGTAATGAGAGCTGGAAAGAAAAGAGAAGAGAGAAGAAGACTTGAGAAGGAAGAAACTGAGATTTTATTCAAAATGCCAAAAGTGTCTTTCTCCTCCAGATCCTTATGCTTATATACAACTCAGATAATATCTAGCTGCATGCAAATGATGTCTTGGATGCATGCTGACTCGACAATAACAGACTAACAAACTAACTACAAGAATATTCCCTCTAACTAACTCAACGGACTGCATGAATTGCATGGATTGCGCATGGCTGCATGGACTGCATTTCATTCTTTTCTAATGGCTGAGCTAGTCATTACAGCGTACTTACATATATATACATTGACTTAATTTGTAATCAATAGTGTGGTGGTCTCCACACAAATATTGCAAAATGATCGAATACAGGTTTTGGTATTCAAACTGTGAGAGATTATAGGTTTTGAGATTTTTCTTGGGGATGTTTTTGGTATTCAAATTATGCGTGAATAAAGGTTTTGATTCTTTATATCAGTTTTAACAAATATAAGCAAGTGTTGTGTGGGTGCAATTTTTTAGAGTGTAAATATCATTTACCAAAGTTTATTGTCTTTTGATTTACAAAATATTAGCCAGCTTTTTTTATGCTTTTATTTCAGTTAATTTGATTGAATAAATTCAAGCTATAGATAACGAATAGATTCTTGATTCTTTCTATTGGTGAGAGAATAGAATTATGCAAAGAAAAAAATTGCACATAATAGTGTTCGGTACAACAGTTGCAAAATTGTTCACAGTATTATCAGATAATAGTTGCTGACAAATTCTTTTAGGCATAATTTCTTGAGAGCAAGAAATTTGTAAAATCTGCATTTACCTTTTAGTGTTAACTAACTACTTTTCTCCAGGGAAAAGAAAAGGGAAAAGCATGTAGTAGAGGAAACTGTTACTTCAAAAACTTTCAAAATTGGTAATACCTATGAAAATTCAAGAAGTACAAAAGAAGTAAAAGTCTGTTGATGATAAAATTACGAATGATCTGGAGACATATTCGTGCAAAGAACTTGCAGCAAAGAGCAAAGTAATGTTCTTTAAGATTATTTAGTGTATTTAATTATTTAAAGTTTATGAAACTAGATGGCCTTAAAGGCCTTCTTCATATGTATTCATAAAAAATTTGATTTTTCAACTCTACTGTTCCATAAAAAAAAAAAAACCATTATTTTGCAATCTAAGCCCCGCCCTCAAAAAAAAACCCCCTCCCCCGTAACATAAATAAATAAATGAAGATCATGCTGGCTCGACCTTTTTTAGTGTTGTTGGCAATAGATGAATGTTCAATCTTTCGTAGTGAATGGCTAATAATTCTATCTTCTAACACAATTATAAAGTTAAATTTTGACATTCGAGCTATAGGTGTTGAGAGTTTAGGTCGAGAAACTAGGTTAGAGCTTTTCACTTGATTTTTTGTGTGGAGAGATTAAATGTTCGGATTTTTATTTCTTTTCACTGATAGACGGATATACAAATAAGGCTTTTGTATTTTTTTTACTCTATTATTAGTCAAATTTCATGCAACCAAAGTGCATAGGAGGTTGAGTTTGTCATTATTGAAGTGTTTTTTTTAATATAAGTTTAAGTTTAATTTTGAAATATATCCGTTTTGATTGCAAGTATACAGGTCAAATTAGTAGTTTAGGACAAATATTGGGTCGATCCCACGAGAAAGATTGGACAATTACTGTGCAAGATAATAACAAGTGAAACCTCCTTAAATTATGGTATTCCTAACTACTCATGCAAATGCTATTTTTGGATAATTGATTACTACTATCTTGGCTAACTATGGCGTAATTTCCTTATACATGTGAAACCTACTCTCGTAGTGAATTAACTATACTTATAACTAATCCATACCTATTCTCGTGGTTATGAAATTAACTACAAGTTAATTACTTTCTATGAAATTACATGAAATGAATCACTAAACCCACAAAGGTGTATCTTTATTCTCGTGAGTGTACTCCCTAAGTTTAGCACTTCTTGAACTAGTGTTAAATCTCAATTTTCATTGAAGACACAACATATTTAGATAATCACAATTAATGGTACCAATTTAATCATGATTTATAGAGTTAAAGTGCTAAATAACTTACTCAAAATAATAAATTCAAATAGCCAAATAATAAACACTAACAATTATAGAAAGTTCAACCAAACCCAAGACATAAACTTTAGAAACACTTAATAGCATATAAATCCATAACTTGTATATTAACTAAACTTAGAATCAAGTACAAAAGATAAAGAGTTAGGAAGGAAATGTAACCCTTGTCACATGAGTTCATATCCTCCATCTTCATCTCCTTCTTCATCTTTGCCTAGCTAATAAACAAGAAAGGATGAACTACTAGTTAAACTATCCTATACTATACTAATCTACTACTAAGAAAATGTAAGAACTACATTTTTGTGGTATTTCTTGCACTCTCCAAACTCTCTAGAATCTTGCAAGTCCATGACTATATATAGATGAATTTAGTCAATAAATGAGGCTTCAAACATCACTTTTACAGCTGCAAAGTGGTTGTCATATGTCCATTAATAGTTGTGAATTATTGGAGGAGGAAACAAGTTGTGCAAGTTGAGAGCAGCCATTTCTGATCAGAATCCGGCAAAAATCTGGCCATAATCCGGCCGGATTGCTCCCCTGCATATCCTTGCAATTTCTGTTCAGTCTTCAAGGCATTCGAATTTTGCATCAATTTCAACTAAACCTTTCTTAATGATAAAAGCTGAATTAACTCTTGACCAAAACATGAAACTTGTAGCCCTTTGAGTTAGCTTTCCAATGCATCAAGAATCATCTCATTTGGACTTGTGTAGGCTGCAAAATGATGGAAATACCCTTCACTGCTTAATGCCTTGTTTCAGTTTAGACTAATAGAAATTGGCTACTGTAATTCAGCTTTTTGACCTGGAAAACCTTCAAACTGGATTTTGATGTCTTCATAAGATTTGTAGCTCTATCTCTTATCTTCAAAAATGGTTCAAGAATCATCTCAATCCGATCATTTTAGCTCAAGTTATAGCCGAAATATGAAGACGTATCAAAGCCGTCAACTTGCATTTCATCCAAATGAAATATATTTCTAACTCCTATACAAATTGTGGGCAAAATGCAAGTAAAAGTGACAAAAATCTCATTTAATCACTTAAGAGCATTTTACACCAATTATAGCCAAAATGTTCTATTTTCTTCCTATAGTATTGCAAAAGTGACTAAAAATAACATAAAATATCATTCAAAAATAGGTCAGATTAGTCACTTATCAATTATCTGTCTCCATAAATGTTTGGAGTAGACTGGTTAATGAACAATACCCGCAAACAAATAAAATTGAGAGCAATTTGACAATGGTTACTGATTAATAGATAGGACAACAAATGTTATGATTTTCAAAATTACAAGCACAAGGTAAAAGTTTAAGATTATAAGAAATTGTGAGAGTATTCACTTTCCTAATAGGAGACTATTATATTGATAACAATTAGTATCTAAGATAGGGAGAGTCTATTTTTGTATTTTTTTTATAACTTAATGTTTTCTACACTGATAGTGTATAGATTTGAATTAATGATAACTATACAAAATTTGAATTTGTACTCTAACTTTAGCATATGTGTCATGGATCCAACAGTAATAATATATACACTGTCAATGTATATAAAATTTACTTTTTTTTTTATATGGGATGTGTTCTGTTTAAACCAGTTGGTGAGGTGATCCATTAATAAAACAGACTTTTCGTTTTAAAAAAAAAAAAGAAAAAGATAATAGTTCGTATCAGATTTTAAAGAGTCATTATATTAGAACACCATCAATGATTTATAGATGTCTATTACTCTAAACATTATATTTCTGTTAATCTTTGATATTTTTCTAATAAAACCAACCGAAAATGTCCTTGATTTAGTTGTCATTTTGAAATAGTACTAGCATTACTCACTTTTTCAGTGGGAAATTACTGAAAGACTTCATATTGCATGAGAATATTTGGACACCACATCAGAAGCCCCCGTTGAAAAACAAATTATTACCCATTCACACAATTGAAACATCGAACTAGCAAGCAGTACATAGACTGCATATCACAAAACACTAACCAAGCTCTTATTTTGTACTTCACACTACAAACCACATACATTCACAATGAGCTTGTTTAAACATTCATGATATAGCTGGAAGCTAGCTGTATTAATTCTGAGGCTCAGCATCCACGGCCTGACTAGGATATGAGCAGCACCTACAACACCCACCATAATAACTTCGCCCGCAACAACCAAAGCGGCAATATCCACCACCACCATATCCACCACGGCCACCACCATAGCCTCCGCCATAGCCTCCACCATAGCCACCACCATAGCCACCTCCACCATACCAGTCTTCTACGCCATTCGTCTCGACAGTCTTGGCTGCAATGGGAAAAGATAAGGTACGCACGTTAGTTAGTGTGATTAGTTATGACTTCGTCGCGTAAAATCATTTGGGTTCACTTCCACACAATTTGAAATACTAAAATTTTTAACTAATTTGTGTACGTGATTTTATCTTCAAGTCTTCAATCCCTTACATGCATGTCCAACTGGGATTATTATGTAATCAGAAATGTGAAATTCTATGGTCCCATTTATAACCTTGTTTGGAAGCCAAGTTTTTTGCCAAGTTTATCTGTTCCAAGTTTTTTAAAAATTTTAGTTATAATAATCTTAAAAAACTTCTCAAAATTTTTAAACTATACACTTCGAAATATATATATATAAAAAAAAAACACACTTCAAAAATTTTTTAAAAAACTTCTACAGTAAACTACAATAAACCCAAAAAACTTAGACATAAAATTAAGAGAAGTTAGGAGAAACAAAATAAATAAATAAAAGGATGAAATTTAATTAGAGAATAAATGTCTTACAATTGTCAACGGACGGGGAAGTCTCAGCCAATTCCCTGGCAGCCACCTGTGAGGTAATCATGAGAAATATAGCCAAGAAAATGCAGAAGAAAAGAAGAGTCTTGGAACCCATTTTTGCAAAAGGTATTTTATGTATTGGAAACTGAATTTGGGAAGGATGAGAAACCTGGCATAGATTGATCACTATTTATAGGAAAATCTTTGCCAGATTGCCGATGAAATGGTCGTAGTGTTGGCCCAGGAGCAGTTGGCTGGAATTGGTACAAAGTCCACAATTGCAGTTCCTTCTGAGGAAGTAAAGAATATACTACAAGCGTTTAATTATTGTTATTATTTTTTTATTAGGTCCAATTTTTTTGGCATCATTCAGCTAAATAATAGAAAAATCACAACGGGGTCTTCTCTATCTTCTGTTTGTTACCTTTCTAACATTTTCTTACGAAAGTAAGAAGTCGTTAACTAAGCGGAGTCCTTGAACAATCTTCAAAAGCCGGCAACTCTTGAAGACGTCCAAGGCACTTAACTACCCAACCCATTACCCCCCCAGTACCGATGTGGGATAGAAACCCCGACAAGGGCAAGCCCAGTAGGGCAGCATTGAACACTAAAGAGCACCCTTACCAACCCCAGAAGACGCCCCATAAAGAGTTTCTTTCTAACATTTTCTTACGAAAGTAAGAAGTCGTTAACTAAGCGGAGTCCTTGAACAATCTTCAAAAGCCGGCAACTCTTGAAGACGTCCAAGGCACTTAACTACCCAACCCATTACCCCCCCAGTACCGATGTGGGATAGAAACCCCGACAAGGGCATTCTGTTTGTTACCTAAGTATACCCATTATATGATCTAGAAACTATTTTTATACAAAATTCCTGCAGTTTATGAAACAGAGAAGAAACATCAATTCACAGTTACGACCCTCCTGAAATTGGCCCTCACTGGGTAGATATTTGTTGTTTTTCTTTTTCATTTTTCTCCATCCAATTAATTTATCCTGCGACATGTCACTAATCAGGAGCCCCATCATAATTGTTCACTCTTTTTAGTGTAAAATACCAATTTAGTCCCTAATCTATTTTCTAAAGCCAAAATAACCCTCAAAATTTATTGTGAGTCAATTTAGTCCCTCAATTATTATGACAAAGCCGAAATAGTCCTTAAACTTTATTATGAACTAATTTAATCGCTCAACTATTTTACTTAAACCAAAATAGTCCTCAACTATATTTAAGAAGCTAGTTTGATCCTTATTTGGTTGATTACCTAATTTATCAACTCTCTGCACTGGCAACTAAAGGCAAAATAGGTAACTTGATTTCTTATTTGGTCCTTGATTGTCAACGCAGAGTTCATAAATTGAATGAATCATCCAAATAAGGACAAAACTGTCACACAAATACAGTTGAAGAACTATTTTGGCTTAAGTGAAATAATTGAGGAACTAAATTTGGCTCATAATAAAATTTAAGGACTATTTTAACTTTTCTAAAATAGTTGAGAGACTAAATTGATTCAATAATAAAGTTGAAGGACTATTTTAGCTTTAGTGAAATAGTTTAGGGGCCAACTTGGTGTTTTGTTCCTTTTCTTATGATTGAAATGGTAGCCAAACAAGCACGGCCCTCTACTCTGGACCTCTAGTATGTAGCTGGTGTAGTGGTGTTCCAACTTGACTAGGATCCATTATACTTGCAGATAGATTCGCGTCCGATACTCGTCAATAAGTCCAAGTATTAATTTTTAATTCTGACTTTGGAGTGACTAGGATCGATTATATTTATTCCAAGTTGATTTAACAAGTCAAACAATTTTAAGAAAGAAAAGAAACAAGGAAGAACAAGTCAAACTTCCAATAGTTCCAAAGAAGTTTTATAGGCTTTTTGATTATGTAACATTTTTAAGTACTAAAGCAATATCTTTTACAAAATATGTCAAAGATCTATACGTCATAGAATGAAGGAACATTATATTGTATCCCAATGTAAGATATTAAGGTAACGTGGATGACTGTTGATAAAATTGATCAAATTTGAGAGTGAAACCCAATAATCTAGCTTTTTGCTTAACCCGCAAATTAAGCAATAAGAGAGGCATACAAGTGATAGGGTGTTAATTGTTAGTAATTTTATTGTTAATTTTCTTCTTTGTTTTTGCTAAATATTGTTTTAATTATTAACATATACTTATATTTGGTATTTGGCCCTGATTACAGAAAGTGGAATACACAAGTGCTAAAAAGGAGACTTTCTTGAGAAAATTGCTTCGCACGTAAAAAGTTTCTAAAAGATCTACAAATCGGGCTCCATATTGTGCCACAAGTAGATTGCCTTTCCTTTTGCTGATTGGTAGTTGACTAGTAATAGGGAGTTTACTGGCACTAGAATTACGAAACTAAAGGAACATTCGCGGGGGCTCGTTTGCTTTTGTTTTTCCTTGGATTGTTTAGATTAGCGGACGGCTTCGGCTCTTAGTTTTTTTGTCCAGTTCCTCCGTTTGTTTATGGCCTCTTTTCCGTCCCTTCTAGGAGGATGACGGGAACATAGCTTGTTTTTGATAATTGCTTCTGCAATTTTGTATGGGATTTTCTCCATGCAGATGAACTAACTTTCTACGTCTAGTCAAAGGTTAACTTAAAAATTCGATTCCAAACATCCGTGAGATCGGATTATTTTATTTAATTCTTTTATTCATTGGTATTTGTACGTTTCCTAGTTTAACTTCTTATGATTGTTTTGTTATTTGAATGTCAAGAGCCCGATATTCGAATTAACCTAATAATCTACTGCCAGATTAATTGATTGAATCCGTAATTGTTCAATTGATTAATAGCAGTGGCGACTAGCGTGATTGGTTTAATGTTAAGAAAACGTATGATCTAATTTAAACGAACCCTCGTAGCGTATTTGTTGGTTAGAGTTGACCTTTTCTAATTCTTATTGCAATCGAGAAATTAAATTCTACGATCGTACCTAGGGTTATTTCTTGGTTAGGGAAATAGTTAATGGTCATACCTTGACTATCGAAGGAAAAAGGAAAGGCTGGTTGTTTATCGCGTGTATGACAACTATAACCAATCTATTAATGAGTAATTGAATTATCTTTGCATTGATGATCAGTTGAATGGACCGTGTATGAAAAATTGCACCTTTGGCTAGAGTCGTATTGGTTATTGATTAATTCTTGTTTATTTCTATTAGTTGTTTCATTAGTTAGTTAATTAGTTATTTTATATTTTTCAAAAATCCCCCATGCGTTGAACTTTAGAAGAAACGAATTATCCCTAATTCCTGTGGATTCGATCTTACTCACCGCTATATACAAAATTTGTACTTTTTTTGAGTAGGTAATTATTATTGAACAGGCTCGACATCTGTCAACAAGAAGCTACCTAGCCAAAGGGAAAAACCCTTAGTGATATGTTGTGCCCCACTTTTAAGCGAAACAATCCATTCAAGAAAATCAAATCAAGGTTTAATCATGTTAGTGTACTTGTTGATTTCCGAATACCATTGCGGACATTAAGAATTTTTGTAATGAATTAGTCTGACGGCATAACTTGACTTGGTATAGTGATTGTATGGGAGTTTTCTCCTGCCAAAATTATTTGGTTTTGTCCACAAGGGGAACCTATATAGAATTCGTAAAAAATATAAGAATTGGCTATAAACATACCACTAATTTTCTATATCCTTTATTCTTTAAGCTAGCTTATAAATTAACTACTAAATGATTGTATGACTTAGTTACTAGTGGGCTATTTGCAGTCAAGTTCTCATAAAAGTTTTTCCTAGCTTAACCTAGATGGTTCAATTGCAAGGCACAGTTGTCGTACATAATCGGCAAATAATGAACGATGCCCTCAAATAAAATGTAATATGAAGCGATACATTTCAGGAAGAAAGTTTAGGAACACGAGTCCTTATTTAGTGTCGAAAGGGTCAAATATAGCAGTTGGCAAAATTTTTACACTAAGGGCTAGATGAGTAGTGTACATTAGAAATAGCGTAATAGGGAGAGTTTGTTTTGGTATTTTGTTTTAGGGATAATTTCAGAAACCTCTCCTGAGGTTTCTGATAATTTCACTAGCCTCCTCTTAATTTTGTAAAATTTAGGGTTAAGATTTTAATAATAAATTTAGTCTAATTATAAAAAGTAACATTAAAAAAGTATTTTAAGGAGAAAGATGAAACTTTTATTTCTTAAATACCTCTTATGCATGTATATAAGTCGTATTTGTAAAAGAATAAAAATAATTAAAATTTAAAAACAATTAATACACACATTTAATCACTCAAAAAGTTCACATTTAATAAATTAAACAACACAAATAAGTAACAAAACTACACCAATGATTACAAGATTCAACAAAACAGATCAATCATTTCTTTTAACATGATGTTTGCTATGATTCTCACGATTTTGAAGAGAAAAATTTTCAGATTTTGTCTTTTTTTTCCTTCCTTCCAATTTTCTTTGAAACTCTTAAAATTGCGACAATTGTAAAGTAATTTTATGAAAATAAAGGAGATAATTGTAAAGTAATTTCATGGGAATAATAGAGAAATGAGGGGGAAAAAAGACAAAATTTAAAAAATTTTCTATTCAAGAATCATAGTAAACATCATGTTAAAAAAGATGATTAGTCTGTTTTGCTGAATCTTGTAATCATTAGTGTAGTTTTGTTGTTTATTTATGTTGTCTGATTTATTAAATATGAATTTTTTGAGTGGTTAAATGTGTGTATTAATTATTTCTGACTTTTAATTATTTTTATTCTTTTACTAATATTACTTATATACATTCATAAGGGGTATTTATGAAATAAAAGTTTTATCTCTCTGTTTAAAGTATTTTTTTAATGTTACTTTTTCTAATTGAACTAACTTTGTTATCAAAACTTTAACCTCAAGGGAAGTTTGTGTAATTTTATAAACTTCAAGGGAGGCGAGTGAAATTGTCAAGAACCTCAGGGGAGGTTTCTAAAATTATCCCTTTGTTTTATATGGGATGTGTTTGGTTTAAACCAGTTCGTGAGGTGATATATAAATAAAGGGATAATTTCAGAAACCTCCCTCAAGGTTTCTGATAATTACACTTAAATAGCCTCTAATATTAAAAATTACACTCCGCTCCTTTTCACATGGATATGACCAAATGTCACCATCAATAGCTTCCAAATGACTAAATTGCCCTGAAAAATTTGTACATTTTCTGCCATTAGAAAAATGAGAAAATGAAATTGCATCAATTAAAATTTTTTAAAAGGCTTCTTGGCGCCATTTGCGGGTGGTATAAGAACTTGAGTTGCCAATTGGTTACACAATACTAAGAGAAGCCAAACTACTTTTGAAAGGAATGGCCTCAAGAAACCAAAGCTTCCTCTAGTTGGTGATCCTTCATCCGGTGAAGAATCCGAGCAAAAAAAATGCATGATATATAGCTATTTCAGCTCCATCAACATCACTACAGATAAAAAATCAAATTGTTTTAACTTATTGAACTTATTTAGCAGTTTTTTAAGTACCGTATCTTGTTGATCATCTTAATATTTTTATATTATCATTGAAACTCCTCACAGTAGCATGTGGCCAAGATAGAGGTGTTAGATTGCTTGTAAAAGTAGGCTAAAGGGATAATCCTTATTTGTGGGTGTTCATTGTCTAATGAAGATGAATCAGAGGTTATGTCTATTGTGGTTGATTTTGACATGCATGTGGTGTGCTTGATGTTTTTGGGAGCAAGTGTTCTGGACATAGACTAATAGTGAAATCTGCTCCTACACTGTACTGTATAATAGTTCATTGTTGATGATCTGAAGAATTTGTGCTGAGATTTTAGTAGAAATAAAAATGTTTGATCATTGATTAGGGCCTTAGTCAACTGGACCTTGCATTTTTAATTGAACAGCTTTATTTTCTGTTCATGCAAGAAAAATTTCTCGTTCTCTGACTTTGTAATGGACAATGAGCGTCACTAAGCTGGAATTAATCATTATATGAAATTCTAATGCTTGAAAGTGTGAAAACAGGATGCCCAGTGTAGTTGTCCATGACATTATTCTTCACTACAAAGAGAAAAATCTCTCATTCTCTGACTTTGCAATGGACAATGAGCATCATTAAGCTGGAATTAATCATTATATGCAATTCTAATGCTTGAAAGTGTGAAAACAGGATGCCGAGTGTAGTTGTCCATGACATTATTCGTCACTACAAAGGGAAGAAAATTAGAATTCCCAATGTGGATCCAGATGAGTATTCTTACATGGTGCTTCTTAATGATGTTTATGAAGAGCACTTCATGAAGTTCCTAGGAATTTTAATTATCTGTTACGTTTGAGATTTGTTAGTCCAAGAAGTGGTGAAACTATGGATGTGAACACTGAAGAAGTTGTTTTTGAAATGTTCAAGAGGCATGAAAATGAGCTATTTTTGGATTGGATGAAGAACTTTTGGAAATGGTTCCAAAGCCTGTGCTTGCTGTGCGCTGTTCCTGTATCCCATCACGCCACAGACTGAAGACGCAAGAATAAAAGAAGACAGCTTGATCAAGGATCCTAGTGCTGGAATATACTTTATGAAACAAACTGTCGGAAATGCCTGTGGAACAATTGGGCTCGTACCTGGACAAGTTCTTTAAAACTACGGCAAAAATGAACCTAGAGGAATATGCAGCATTCCTTGAAAATGATAGAGAAATGGAAGTTGCTCATTCTGACACCCACTTTATTTGTTTCACATGTGTGAATGGACAACTTTATGAGCTTGATGGATGGAGGTCCGGACCAGTTTCACATGGTTCTTCCTCTTCAAGCAGCTGGTTGCATGATGCAGCTAAAGTTATTCAGAAGATGATTGAGAAAAACCCAGATTCACTCAACTTCAACGTGATGGCCATTTCAAAAAGGGTTTGAGGAGAATAAATGATGCAACATGAACATCCATTGCGGCCATTGAGAAGCGACCTACCTGGCTCTACAAGCTTCTTGGCCTAAACCTTGAGGGCTGTTTTTTTGCACTCGTCATTAGATGTAATGACAGAATCAGTTTTGCTAGAATTATTAAGCCCTGGAAGAAGTCAGCTGTAACTCCAAAACTACCAAGTTATAGTTCTGCCTGATAAGTAAATGATGACTTGTTACTGCTTCTACATACAATGAGGGCAAATTTGGTACAACAGTACTTTTTCTCAAATTTTAAGAAAGTTTTACTGACAGAGACTAAAATTGTTATGGGATAATTTTAGAAACCTCCCCTGAGATTTCTGATAGTCTTACTCTTCTCCCCTGTGGTTTCAAAAATATCACAAACCTTCCTTAAGGTTTAGGATTTTGTAACAAAATCAGCCCATGATGTCAAAAGTGAACATAAAAAAGCGTTTTCAGGAAATAGAAGAAATTTTGTTTCCATAAATGCCCGTGAAGTAAGTGTACAAGTTATATTAGTGAAATAATGAAAACTAATAAAAATCGAAAATAAATTAGAAAAAAGGGATAATTTCAGATACAATATGTTATTCATCAATAATATTATATCAAAAGCTTTTACTAGATGGTTATTTGTTCCAATAGCATATTAAATCAACCATTAGTGCTTACGAGAGTGCATTAAATATTTAGTAGAGAGATAGTTTACTTCAATAAGTAGCATGTATATAAATACTTAGTGCATGTACAATCTGGTTGAAATAACGTACACCGTGTTATCAACCAAGTACGATGCATAGAAATTGTTGAACATGCAGTTATAATTTGTTCACATGCATATTGCAATTGGTCATCGCAGCAATATGCATAGTGCAATTGTATGTATACATTTGGAATGGTTATTGGTGCTTTGACCTACTTGTGTATCTCCTTACAAGCTGCAGTGGGTATATAATTTTATCTATATGACTAATACTAATTTGCTTATAAACACCTTACACGGGGTGATTTATGAGATACAATCAGTTTACAAATATATACATTATGTTAGATGTTAATTACTTGACTGTGTATATCTATAAAAGGTAGTGTAAGGGCATGCATAAATTTGGAATGGTTAGGTGTTAAAAAAATGTATATCACGTTACGTGTTAATTATTTGACTATGTATACATGTAAAAGCGAGATTAAATATAGCATAGAAAAAAATAATTACGTGAGTTAGAATGTATTTGTCCTAATAATCACGAAATATTAGCTGATTTGTGAGGGCATTTAAGTCTTTTTGGCCATGATGATGTAAGAAATGAGACCTAAATTCTGACAGGGGAGGTTTGTGATATTTTTGAAACCACAAGAGAGGAGAGTGAGACTGTCAGAAACCTTAGGGGAGGTATCTGAAATTATCCCAATTGTTATCAAATATGTCATTCAAGGGAAGGGGAGTGTAATTTCTAATATTAGAGGGTATTTAAGTGTAATTATTAAAAACTTTGAGGAGGTTTCTCAAATTATCCCATTCATAAACTTGCCTTTCTGGATTGAAAAAAAAAAAAAAAGATAACAGTTCGTATCAGATTTGAAAGAGTGATTTATATTAGAACGCTCTCAATGATTCATAGATGTCTTCAACTCTAGAAGTTAGATTTATGTTAATTTTTGATATTTTTGTAATAGATAAACCAACCAAAAAAATCCTTTATTTTGTTGTTATTTAGAAATAGTAATAGCATTACTCACTCTTTCAGTGGGAAATTACTGAAAGACTTTATATTGCATGAGAATATTTTGACATCACATCACAAGCCCTCATGGAAGGACACGTTATTACACATTCACACAATTGAAAAGTTGAACTGGCAAGCAAGTACATAGACTGCATATTACAAAAAACTAACCAAGCTCTTATTTGTACTTCACGCTAAAAACCACATACTATCACAGCGAGCCTGTTTAAGAATTCATGGCTTAGCTAGAAACTGGCTTTACTAGTTCTGAGGCTCAGCCTCCACGGCTTGACCACCACCATAACCACCGTGGCCGCCACCATAACCTCCTCCACCTCCATAGCCACCGCCTCCATAGCCACCGCCACCATAACCACCATGGCCATAACCACCACCATAACCACCATGGCCATAACCACCATGGCCATAACCACCACCATAACCACCATGGCCGTAACCACCATAACCACCATGGCCATAACCACCATAGCCGCCGCCACCATAACCGCCACCACCATAACCTCCACCCCACTTGGCTTCTTCTACGCCTTTCGTCTCATCAACAGTCTTGGCTGCAATTGGGAAAAAATAATGTACGCATGTTAGTGTGATTAGGAATGACTTTGTCAAATAAAATCATTTGAGGGTCAAACAACTTGAAATACTAAAATTTTCAACTAGTTTGTGTACATGATTTTACTACATCCCAAGTCAAACTTGAATGAACACCTTAGTTAGATACTTAGATTACTAGGACTCATCTATGTTTATTGATACTTCAACCCCTTACATGCATGTCCAACTGATATTATTACGTAATCAGACATGTGAAATTCTATGGTCCTATTTATGTTAATATATGTTAGACATAAACTTAAGAGAAGTTAGGAGAAACAAAATATAAATAAATAAATAAAAGGATGAAATTAAATTGGAGAATAAATGTCTTACAATTGTCAACTGACTGGGAAGTCTCAGCCAATTCCCTAGCAGCAACCTGTGAGGTAATCATGAGAACTATAGCCAGGGAAATGCAGAAGAAAAGAAGAGTCTTGGAACCCATTTTTGCAAAAGGGTATTTTATGTATTGGAAACTGAATGAGAAGGATGAGAAACCTGGGATAGATTGATCTCTATTTATAGGAAAATGTTTGCCAGATTGCCGATGAAATGGTCGTGGTGTAGGCCCACGAGTAGTGAAGTGTTGAAGAGTCGATTGCAGTAATTGGTACAAAGTTCACATTATCATTAATTCGTGTCCTATACTCGTCACTGAGTCCAAGTATTATTTTCAATTGTGATTTTGGGGAGACTAGGATCCATTACATTTATTCCAAGTTGATTTAACAAGTTAAATATTTTTAAGAAAGAAAAGAAACAAGGAAGAACATGTCAAACTTTCAATAGTTCCAAAGAAGATTTGTAGGCTGTTTGATTGTGTAACATTTTCGAGTATGATTGTAAAAATCGATTTAAGTAGTTGGGAAACCAATTTTCCTGCAAGTCTTAGGAGTGAATATCAACAGGACTAGTTTAAAATAGCTTTCCAATGTCCTGTCTTTTTTTTTTCTGGGCAATATTGCATACAAGGGTAGAGAAAACGTAAGACAAGGACTAAAATTACTCTCTTGTCTTATCTTTATCTGTGTATATACCTTAGTTGCATGATTATGGTTGCTCTTAAATTATATTTCGTGTTAATTTGGCTATGTTATTTTTGTAATATCATGTTGAAGAGTCCTCTATTGCACCTTGCACGAAACCCTGTCCAATATATTATAGTAAATTTCAGGATATGGTTTGGCTGAGGTTGAGTTTGGCGGCCATTTGAATCTGTCATGGTTTCGTCCAAGAGTTGAGTACTATGAGATGAAGAAAAACATACTTGGCATACTGATGGGTTAAGAGATGATATGGACATGCAAAAGTACTAGTAATTTTAGATAAGTGTAATGAATGTGTGGCGCTAACTGACAAAGAATATGAATCGTGCTGCATTTCATAGAAATTTTAGTTTGGATTTCATAATTATTTCTGGATCACACAAACCTACCAACTTTAGCCCTAAACCTCATTAGCTGCTTAGGTACGTAAACACCAAAGTCAACATATAACTTGCACAAGTTTACCCGTGTTGCAAATTGATTTAGCTGAAAATGGGGAAGATGTGTACTTATGAAGTCAAGTTGAAAGTTCGACAATTAAACCGTGAAGAAACAATACTAATTAAATCATGTAGTCAGCTATGCATTCTAGCATTTTATTTACGTATGCAATCCTTGGAACAAGTGACATGAGATAATTCTTGCCAACTAGTTCCTCAACTCTTTTTCCTTGGTGGGTGGATAGGGTGGAGGCAGGAGCAGAGCTAGAAAAAAAAATTTAGCAGGGCCAAAATTAATATACAAAATTTTACTAATTACAGTATGAAAAAAATGTGTTTGACTAATGATATGGACTAAAGTTTTGCTAATTAATCTACAATTTAGCAACAAATTAATATTTCTCAGATCTCAAGTTCCTGATAAAGGATTCTTCCACTTCTCCTCTCACAATCCTAATAAATTTTCACTAGATTTTTGTTAAGATGAAAATATAAATAAACAATGGTTGTGAGTTTCAATGTGTGGTGACCAGATGGATTTGTATGTTGGGAGTATGTAAGAATAGATAAAGAAGAAGAATAAATGCAAATTAAGTCTCTTTCTTTGTTAGACAAAGTCGTATCATTTATTTTAAGTGTTAAATTATTTGAATATAGAGACATATAAACAAATAGTTCACTACTACTTTAAATTTTGTTGAAAGGTAGTGAGGGCAATTTTATTTAAGTGTGGGGGACAATCCTCCAATTTTGTATGCATATATGGAGATTTTTGTAGTAGCAATTCTCTAATGTTTAGGCTTTGTTAGAGGGTAATGGAGACAATTTCATTTAAGTGTGGAGGCAAAACTACTATTTTATATGTAAATAGAACATTATGACGGGGTCAATGAAGGCAATTGCCGTACCACCACTTTGCTTCCGTATCTGGTGGGGAGTGTGGGGTAACTTTTGCCAACAAGTGTAACATAAGTTACATACGTTTTCAAAGCTTTTGACCATGGCTAAGTTTGAGTTTGGGGGATCATTTGACTCTGCCATGGTTCCCACAAGAGTTCCTTGGAAAGAGTATATCTGTTTAAGAAGAGAATTTCTATTTTAAACGACAGAAGATTAATAAAATAGACACAATTTAAAAGATGACCTATCTCTTGATTTTTAGGAGTTCTCGTGTTTGTATCTATCATTTGATTTATTGTGTTTTTAAAGTTGCTTTTTGTAGTTAAAATTTTTGAGAAGTTGTTAATTGATGGGTGTTGAATCCAACAAAAATAAAATTACCTACTCCTCAAAAGTTAATGAGTATAGTGATGAGTAGGATCGTCTCCTCAAGAAACTGGCTTATTTATTACTCACAGAAAAATGGAATGAATATTAGGGGGGAAAGTTGTAGAATTTCTTTGAAATTATAATTAAAAATGCAATAATATGAATTAAAGAATAAATTAATTATCAAAATCGAGTCAAGGAAATAATCTTAGCAACGGTTCAGTCAATTGTTCACTGATACCAGAAATAACTCATATGTTCACAAATAAATTGGTTATAGCAATTCAATAACCATTGAACCACCAATCTCTCATTAATTTCTTGGTAGTCAAGAGATATTCATTAACTACTTTCCTTGTTAAGTAGATAATCCTAGAGACACTCATAGGATTATCTATTCACAGTCTTCAATATTAGAGAGACTCAATTCTAGTTAACAAACACACATGCGGGTTCATTCAAACTAGATTAATTATTCCCACAACACAAATTAGATTACTTGTGAGGTAATGAAATTGTGTCATTTGCCACTAATATTAAACTATATAAGTATTACAAACTTGATGTTTTAATTGGCATTAAATCATTCAGATAATTGAATAGTTGGCCAATTATTCAACTAAACACAAATGATAGTAACCAGTGAAATATAGAAAATAATTAAATACTCATGAATGTATAAAATTAAGTACAGGAAAAATTAAATGATCTCACAATTAATTATGAAACCGTGCCTTGATTACTCCTCAACTAGACATAAATTTAGCTCCACTCCATGAAGAAAACGCAGCCAAAAAAAATAAAACTAGAACCAGAGTTTCTTTTGTTCTTGAGAGGAGAGAGTGGGAATAAGTTCAAGTGTTTAGAGATATCGATCTCTGTTTTTCCTCCCTATTTATTCTTCTAAAATTATCATTTAAACTAATTTCCTAAAAAGAAGAAATATTTATCCTCGGCTACCTCTCACTACATAAGATAAGTAGATAAGATAGTTGTGGAACAAATTTTATCAGAAAATAAACTCAAACTCCTAAACATCGATACTTCAGGTACTTCAGCTTATTTTGGAGAAACTACATCTCTCTGTGTAGAAGCTTGGGCCCTTCTTATTGGTCTTCAAACGTGTAAACATAGGGGATTTGAAAATATAAGTGTGCAATTAGATTCACTGCTCTTAGTTGGGATCATTCAACGTCGCACTCAATATCCGTGGCAGATTCGAAGGGAGGTCAGGCAGATTTGGAAGCTCTTGCAAGATCCTGTTCATTTTTCACATTGCTATTGAGAGGCTAACACAGTTGCTGATGCGTTGTCTAATGTGGGTGTATCTCACCCACATCAACAAGTCAAGGTATATGACAGCTTTACTATGTTTCCAAGGGAAGCTCATGGGGCAATTTGCCTTGACAAATTAGGGTTACCGTCAATTCGGAAAATAAGACGTATGTAACACGAGTTTATGTTTTGTATTTCTTCTCATCAATAAAATAAAAAGTTGATCTAAAAAAAATAAAAAAAAAAGATACTTCAGGTACGTCAGATAATGAGCAGAATTAACGTGGCCCCCACAATTCTTCTAGAGATAAAACAATCATTAATTCCTGAAATTTTCTGGCTTAACAAATCTTCTGAAATTTTCTCTTTTAAATTTATTTTAATCATGAACCCCTGAATTCAACACCAAAGACAAATTATAAGAAAAATCAACAGAATAGTACAATAATTTGCCAAAATTATGAAAGTAATTTCATAAATAAAACACCTATTAAATTCACTATCATTAATGTTTCTACACTTTTGTATACATCACTCATAATGTATGTTCAAATCGTTAGTTACCTTACCGAATTTGTATGACCAGTAATTGTAAAGAAACATTCTTCCTAAAATCTAGTGAAGTTTTCTAGTAAAAATGAGATAAACAATTAAATTGGGTGAATTGACTATCCAACCTTATAGAGAATCAATTTATGTGTCAACAGATTAGTTTCATAATATTTGCTAAGTTTTGCCACTTTAAATTTAGTTGACTAAAAGAGTATGGTACCCAAAAGCATTGTAAATGATTGACAACTACAATAAACAACCAATTAATGAGCAACAAATAAAATAAAGGGTTAAGGGCACTAAACCCTCTAAATTTTATCCTTAGTTGTAGTTGCGCGGTGCCCCCTAAATTCATTCAATAAGCACTTTACTCCCCCTTTTGATATTTTAAGACAAAAATGCCCTTAATATTTTATTCTTATTTTTTTTTGTTTATTCATTCCCTTATTTTTCCTTTCCCTCTACTTTCTTTTATTTTTATATTTTTTCATCTTTTACTATTTTCTTTTATTCACTTCTCTTATGTTACTATTTTCTTTCGCTTTCCTATTATTTTTACTAATTTGTATGTTTATTGTACTGTTGTAATTATTTTAACTAATAATTTCATTCTTATTTTATTTACTTGCACTATTAGAAAATTCAAGACAAACTGTGTAGCGTAAAAAATTGGTATATGCTAGTCATAATCAAAAAGTGTATATTACTAACAATTTTACTATTTAAAAAAATATTATCAAACTAGAATTTTAAATTACTTAATATTTAAAAGTATATCCCAAAAAATAAAGCAACGAATATAAAATAGGATGTTTAGCGCTTTTAACCCTAAAATAAACTATAGGAGACATTACAAACAGCACAACCCTAGTACTTTTTTCGTAATTACACCATAATAACATGCTGGCAAGACTTCAGCATAGCTTTTCAATATTTTAGTATGCCACTGACAACTTTTTTTAATGTATTTTTTATTTTTTATTAAACATGCCACAGACAACTTCTTCCCTACTAAGACAAAAACAAAAAAAAAATACTTCATGAGAAAATTGACAAGCACTTAATGTAACCCATACGTTGTGGAAGACGGATTGTACTCTTTTAAAAGATATGAGTTTAAAGCACGCAAAATAGTCATTTAATTAGGTATGTCAATGGGTAAGATTTGGCTTGGATTCCTTTGATCCAAATTCATATATACTAAAATTAATTAGACCCAAATCCAGATCAAAGACCATTATGGGTCGGAAAAAATAAGTCCAAATCCAGACTCTTATGGATCTGAGTATCCAATGAGTATTCCTTATATTTTTTTTAAACACACTAAAGTAACAATATCTTAAAAATATATGGATTTCAAAAAAAATATATAAGCACCATCCAATTTTTATTTTCAAATAATAAAATTAATATTCAAGAAGTTGAATGCAATATTATGAACTCGAAAAACTAACTATTATTAACTACTATTTATTTTAAAATTTCAACTATATCTACATCCAATCTTTCATTTATTTGTGTTTGCTTTTTATCCTTTTTCTGAAAAAGTATGTACTAATTATAATGACAGCTAGAATTAACTTGAAAAAAGAAAACAATCATGAAATTTTACTGTATCCGATCTAGTGACCATAGAATATTAAAATATTTTATAAATTTACTGATATACACACAAACACACAGATATATATATATATATATATATATAGTTTAATCACATATACATAGATCTGGTATAAGTTTGGATTTGGATATGGATCATATAAAATTAGACCCTATCCAGATCCATAACCTTTTTTACAAGGTCTGAATTTGGGTAGGGTATGAGTTTGAGAAATTAAATCTAGACCCCACCCAAGTATATTGGGTCTGGGTTGGATTTGGATAAGATTCGATCTATTCACATGCTTACATCTAATACTATGATTAAAAAAAACCAAATTTTTGTTAATGGAGTACCCTCTAGATAAAATTCATAAATTAGGAAATTTTTTTTTCTATTATACTGTAACCTTTTGCTTCACAAAATTTATTTTCTTAGTTAAATAGATTAACTGACATAGTGTCAACATTTTTGCAATGTAACATTTCGGTTACTTTAACCTCTACAGTCTCCTTAATTTGCTTGACCTACCTAGGATGGTGAGAGGAGATATTACTTTAGATGCGCTTGGTTTTCCTAATTTTCGTAGAAGCAGGAGGTAAGGGTTGTTGCTATAGGTGGTCAGGGTATTCGATCATGCAATCCGGTGTGAGGTTTAGATCCTGGCTTTGTAATTTTGGCATAATAATAAAAAGTAGATTTCCTTTAAAAAAAAAAAAACAGTCTCCTTAATTTGCACGAGGTTAATTCCCCTTTGCTCCTTTGTGAGGAGAATTTATCGGCAAAATGGCAACTGCTCATTCTGTCATTCATTTAGTAATCCCCATTGTTCCTCAGTGACAAATTAGAACATAAGTGTAGAAAATAAATGCTAATAGACCAAAGCATGTTTTTCCCCAAATGGCAACTTTCTACACTTCTCACCTAAAGAAAAACCACCGCACACTTAAAAATTTTTATATTGTTGCTTTTGTTTCTCTTGACCTTGTTCACCTTAAGCAGGGGCGTTCTTGAACCCCAACTTTCACTCTATAGAGATTTTTTGTCCAAATTCCTCCTATCTCTTCCCTGAATTCAGGTTAGGACCAACTCAAATTACCATAAACTTGATATAATGCGGCCGATATATGTTTGCTAAACAAAGTTTCAGCAAATGGTTTTAGGATAGAAGAGCTAGAAAGCAAAACGAAGGAGATCAGTAACAGGGTCCAGGCAGAGATTTCTTGGATGTTCAAATCGGTGAGTAGAGGAGACAAGCTTCATCAACCATTACTCTTCAGCTTCTCAATCTATCTGTTGTGCCTCTTGCCAAGGTAACTTTTGAAGGTAGATTTGAGAGCAGAGTTATAGTTCGGTCCAAGCTTCTGGACTGGACATCTTGGGGCTACGGACATTAAAGGATCGCTTGGATTGATTATGGGCAATTTCATCCCATAATTTTCTGGAGTTATTACTCTCACAAAGATTGTTGGAAAAATTGGATTTTACAATCAGCTTAGCTTCAAAGAACCAGAGGAACTTAAGTCATGTAGACCACATGTTTGTCATAATGCCTATACAGAAAACTAGCTTTGGATTTGGTAACCTGGATTTGGTTTTCTAGCCAAAGGTGAAGTCCACTCCGGTTCTATAAACTTCTACATTCTTACCATTTTTGTGCTAAGGTTTACAAGAAGTAGTTTGGGCAGTGGTGCGGCAGTCCATGGCTGCCGTACGGCCACCTGATGGAGGGCAGCCTGCCCCCCCTACATTTCAACGCAAATCATTTTCTGATTTGTTCACGAAAAACTCACAGCAGCCGACACTATCCTTTGCGGCACAGGAGGCTACACACAAAGGAGAACCTGCATTGATTTTCCCACAGGCAGCGGTTGAAGCTTTGGCCAGTCCATTTCGTTTTGCATTGATTGGGAAATTCTCTAGAGGTAGACCGAAGTTGGAGGAGGTGAGGAAATTCATTGCATCGCTGGATTTACGTGAGAACCCGACGATTGGCCTATTGGACGCAAGACATGTGTTAATTCAGTTGAACAATGAAGCTGATTTCCATCGTGTATGGTTCAGAAGGATCTGGTATGTGGCTTCATTCCCCATGAGAGTATTCAAATGGACCACAGACTTCCATGTTGATAGGGAGTCGTCGGTGGTTCCGCTGTGGCTTCAATTACCAAAGCTCCCGCTGCATTTTTTCAATAAGGAGGTGATTTTTCAGATTGCTTCTATGGTGGGTAACCCTTTGTTGGTTGATGCGGCTACCCTTGCGGTGTCACGACCAAGTGTGGCACGGGTGTGTGTTGAGATGGATTTGTTGCGGTCGACTCCGTCGCGGGTTTGGATTGGCAATGGAAGTCATACTGGTTTTTGGCAAGAGCTGGTGGTTGAGAACCTTCCAAGGTACTGCTCACATTGTTTCCGCCAAGGTCACGATGTGGAGATTTGTCATGTTTTAAAGCCCGAATTGAGAGGAACCTCTGGTCAACATGCCAAGACTACTGGGCCTGATGGGCCTTCGGAGGATAATACAAAAAACCCAGCAAGGTTGATACAAGATGATGCAGTGATTGATGGGGCAAAGGGAGAAGTTAATAGAGTTATGGCTAGCAAAGAGTTAGTTGCTCATGATCAGTCACCAGGTGGTACATCTCACGAGCCTGAGCAAGAGGACCAGGTGCAGCAGTCCTCTGATACTATAGCAGCACAGCATGAGAGGAAAACGGAGGAGGAATGTGGGGCGGTGGCTGTCGAAGGTATCGAGGTGGTACTGGGACATGAGAAAGGAGAGGAAGGTTCTGAGATTGCAGGGAGTGCGCTGCCCGCGAGGGTGGTCGTGTGTTCTGCTGAGGGACATATTGATGACATACAGGATTCTCAAAGGAGGGTAGGTACCCTCTCCCCTAGGGGCAAGGACCTTGTCCGACAGGAGAAGTCATCACTACAGACCGGGCATTTGGAGACGGTGTCACGTGGTCTCCGAGCTGGTCTCCCGTCAGATAGAACACTACGCTCCATGGTTAGTTCTTCATCAAATTCTTTTTCTGTCCTTTCTGATGATTAAGTTTCTTTTTTGGAATATAAGAGGGGTAGCTCGTGCTCCTAATTTAAGACGATTAAGGAAATTTATTAAAATGTATGATCTTCAATTGGTGGTTGTTGTTGAACCTAAATTGAGGGTGGAGTCAATCACTAATATTAGAATTAAATTGGGGATGGATTGTTGCTTGTTCAATCTTTGGGGTTCTGTTTGGATTTTCTACCGGTCGTTGTTTACGTGTCAGATTACAGGGGAGTCTCCCCAACATCTAACTATTAGAGTTAAATCTCATTTTTTTCAAGACTTCATTACTTTATCTTGTATACATGCGAAGTGTACGGAGCAGGAAAGAGAAAACTTGTGGAATGCACTTTTGGGGGATAAACCCGACTTCAACCCTTGGTTTTTGATAGGAGATTTCAATGTGGTCATAAATACCGAGGAGAAGAGGGGTGGATTGCCATTTAGACCGTCGGAGGGATCAGAATTTTTGAATTTCATGACGATGGCCGGTGTCTGTGATGCGGGATTCTCTGGTTCAAGATATACCTGGTGTAATAACCGTTCGGGAACGGCGCGGATATGGAAACGTCTGGACCGCTTACTTCTATGCGGGCGTGCTTTAGAGCTTCCATACCAAATCATGGTGCAACATTTAGGACGTGACCCGTCGGATCATGCTCCATTATTGTTGTCGGTGGATACGAAACTAGATAACAAACCCAAGCCGTTCCGTTTCTTAAACATCTGGACTACTCATCCTGGTTTACTGGGGGTTATCAAGGATTGTTGGGCTCAACCAGTCAATGGTTCTCCTTTGCAAGTATTGGCCTTGAAGTTGAGGAATGTTAAAAATGCCCTCAAGCAATGGTCTAGAACGACATTTGGGGATATTTTTCAGGGAGCACGTGATGCCGAACGTATGGTAACAGAGGCTGAAACAGCATACGACCTGGATCCTACTGAGCAACGGCGGAGCGAGTTACATCATGCTCGGGCTCGGTTACGCAGAGCGCTTATAGTTGAGGAGGGTTTTTGGAAACAAAAGGCGCGGGTAAGGTGGCTCTCGGACGGAGATAGGAACACCAAATATTTTCATTCCTTGGTCACGGAAAGGAGGCATAGGGCAGTAATTCATCGGATCAAAGATACCGCTGGAGAGTGGATCGATGAGGAATGCCAGATTGGGGAAGCAGCAGTGGGTTTCTTTAAGGAGCTTTTCACAGCAGAGGGGGGCCTTCCTTGCCTTACTGGTCTGCAGATCATACCGAAATTGATAACGGACCAAGAAAACTCACGGTTAACGGACATTCCATCTCTTACAGAAGTTAAAGACATAGTCTTTGCTATGGACGGAGAGAGCACAGCAGGGCCGGACGGGTTTACAGGGAAATTCTTTACCTTTGCTTGGGAGGTAGTGGCTTTGGATATATACCGTGCGGTTATCAGCTTTTTCTGCGGCGCTGAACTACCTAGGAGTATCACGGCTACTTCAATTGTGTTGTTACCCAAAGTGGAGAACCCCCAAGATTTCAAGCAATTTCGGCCAATCAGTCTATGTAACTTCACTAACAAAATCATTTCCAAACTATTATCGACAAGATTGGCGATAATATTACCCCGGATTATATCTCCACAGCAAAGTGGGTTTGTCCAAGGGAGGCAGATTACAGATAATTTCTTGTTAGCCCAAGAATTAGTAGCGGATATTAAAAAATCAAATCGGGGTGGCAACGTGGTCATCAAGTTAGATATGATGAAGGCTTATGATAGAGTCTCATGGCCCTTTCTACTACAGGTGTTACGGTATTTCGGGTTCAGTGAAACTTGGATAGACATGATATGGCGCTTAATATCGAATATTTGGTTTTCGGTGCTTGTAAATGGCGGTTCACACGGCTTTTTCAAATCTTCACGGGGTTTACGGCAAGGAGATCCCATTTCACCAGCCTTATTCGTTATTGGAGCTGAGTTGTTGTCTCGAGCCCTCAACAAGCTACCCACACAGAGAGGATTTACTCCGTTTAAAGTGCCTCCTCATTGTCCTATAATTACGCATTTGGCATTCGCCGATGACGTGATTATCTTTTCTAGTGGCAGCAGGTCATCCCTACATTTGATTAAACGAGTTCTGGAAGATTATAGTGAGGTATCAGGTCAGCGGCTCAACCCTCAGAAGAGTTGTTTCCTTACTCATCCACGCTCACCAGCTCAGAGGACAGCGGTTGTTAAACAGGTATTGGGATATAATAGAAGAGTATTTCCGATACGGTACCTTGGTTGTCCCTTATATGACGGAAGGAGTAAGACGATTTACTATACGGATACATATAATGCGGTGGCGAATCGCATTTTGTCTTGGAAGAACCAGATTTTATCGTCAGGGGGCAAGGTGGTATTGATTCAGAGCGTGTTAGCCTCTATGCCAATTCATTTGCTGGCAGCCGCGTCCCCTCCAAAAGGGATGTTGATGGCCCTAGAGAAATTGTTTGCCAAGTTCTTGTGGGGATCCTTGAATTTGGGGAACAAGTACCATTGGATCAGTTGGGCAGATCTGTGTCG
The DNA here is from genome assembly GCF_003713205.1 of Coffea eugenioides. Taxonomy (NCBI): domain Eukaryota; kingdom Viridiplantae; phylum Streptophyta; class Magnoliopsida; order Gentianales; family Rubiaceae; genus Coffea; species Coffea eugenioides. The sequence goes on from NC_040037.1 coordinate 12,535,551, forward strand.
GCCGAAGGATGAAGGGGGTGTAGGCCTGCGGGGGTTGATGCAGGTCTACGACTCATTTTCCATTAAACTCTGGTGGAAATTCCGGCAACAGCAATCATTATGGGCAAAGTTTATGCTCCAAAAGTATTGTGCAGGGCAGCACCCTTGTCTTGCTGATATTGGTCATCGGGGATCCCAGGCTTGGAGGAGGATGGTCACAATGCAGCGTTTTGGGGAGGAGAATATTACTTGGATAGTTCGTGAGGGTGCTTTGGATTTTTGGCATGACAATTGGATGGGGTCAGGAGCGCTTTGCAACAAGGTGGATGTCTTCCATGATCATTCCGTGGTTGATTTTGTAGATCGACGGGTCTGGAATGTGGGCATGCTCCATCAATTCTTAGATGGAGAACTGGTTAGGCAGGTTCTGGAGCTTGATCCTCCTTCAGGTAGGGGCAATGACAGAATGGTGTGGACATTAACGAACTCGGGTGTTTTTTCCACTGCATCGGCTTACTCATTGATCAGTCATTCCAATGACACCTCTTGGCTTTTTGCCCGTATATGGCAGCAAGGCCTTCCAGTCAAGATCTCTTTTTTTATGTTACGACTACTACAGGGGAGGCTCCCTCTTATGGATCGACTAAAGAGGTTTGGGGTCTATGGCCCATCTAAATGCTTCTGTTGTCAGAACCCTCAGGAAGAGGCCTTGAATCATGTATTTTGCTCAGGAGAAGGGGCACGATCGGTCTGGCGTCACTTCGAGAGTACTGTTGGTGAATTTAGTGGGGTGCATACAACACGTCACATGGTGTGGTCTTGTTGGGTAAGGAGGGGAACTAATGACCGTGTAAAATTTTTACAAAATATACTTCCTTCGGTAGTATGCTGGGTTTTGTGGAAAATAAGGAATGAAGGGGTGTTTGAAGATCGGAAGATGAGGATAAGGGATACGGTGACTCGGATTGTTCAGCTTCTTCATGATTTTCTTCAATCACGGTTCCCGGGGGTGCAGTGTTCTGCTCCTACATGGGAAGGGTTACTTCTTGAGTTGGGTAGTCATCAAAGGCGGATGATTATTAAGCCAGTTTATTGGGTAACTCCGTGTGGAGGTTATAAGTTGAACTCAGATGGATGCTCTCGGGGAAACCCAGGAAGGAGTGGGGGGGTGGACTTGTGCGAGACAGTCGAGGAAATTTTGTATTTGGATACGCGGAGCCCTTCGGAGTGATAACTAGCATGCAAGCAGAACTTCGAGCGTTGTTATGGGGAGTTAGACATTGTGTGATTCGAGGGTACTTGGAGTTACACTTAGAGGCAGATTCTCTCACCCTGGTTCAGATTGTTCAAGGGACTAGTGCGTGTCCTTGGCGTCTACAGAGAGATCTGGATGAGTTGATGATATTCAAGCAGTCTTTCCAATCCATCACACACTGCTACAGAGAAGCAAACACACCGGCAGATCATCTGGCAAATTTTGGTGCTGATGCTTGCGCAGGTCATGTGTTTAATACATTTTCAGATTTACCACTATTGGTCAGGGGGGCTATTAGATTAGATCGATTGGGACTTCCTACGTTTCGTACACGGTGTCTGGCATGAATGGGAATAAGAAGCAAAAAAGACCAATGCAGGTGAAAGTGACAAGATTAACCGCTGAGCTTCAAGGATCAACATTCAGATTCACTGGAAGACATCCTAATATGGACAACGGAAGATTTAATCTTAGTATCAGATTTTCAGTGCTTAATCCTTCGCTATATTGTATATTTATTGTCAAATTGTGGTTTGATGGCAGGGAGTTTCGTCCTTTTATAAGGGGAAATTCTGCCGAAATTTTTATAAAATAATAAAATTTTATGAAAAAAAAAAAAAAAAAAAAAAAAAGCAAATGGTTTTGACAAACAATCTTTTCACAAATAGTTTCTCTTGAAGCTATCAATATATAGACTCTTGTGCTAAATATATTTCTTTTCTTTTTTTTTTTGATAAGAAAGGGAAATATTTTTATTAAACTTGCTCGAAGTCATCGAGTACTAGTTGCTTTACAAAATCTGAAGGAAAATTTAGTAAGAAATCGATTAAATCGCTTGATTTAGCAAAAAGAGATAGTTCGTGAGCCACTTTATTCGACTTCCCGTGGAACCCATATAACATTAGTAACAGGAGAAGCTACCATAGCAAGTCTAAATCATCAATCACCGGGTGAATGGCAGAAAAATCTTTCTCGTTGAGCAAGAGATTAACCACTGTCACCGAATCATCTCCAAGAGTGAAGAATGGAAGCATCAAATGCAATATATGTGTCGTTTCAATGAGAATATGAAGTGCCCAAATATGAATTGTGTGAAGCGTTAAAGGGCACGTTGCTTGCACCAAAGATTTTTTAACTAACAAATAATATAAAAGAGATATTAGGATCTGAAACCTGTTAATATAGTTATATTGATTTTGTAAAATAATTTAGTAATTACACCAAATTACCAGTAGACCCAAGACACCTAAGGTTCGTTTGGATGTGGTGTTATTGGGGGTATTCTTAAAAAACGCATTTAGTATTTTAAAACAAGATGGGTACAATATTTTTAGCACCCTCACTTCACCTTTCCCCCACACCTTCCGCTTCCCTCCTCCTCTTACATTAAAGTGCAGAATATAGGAAAATTATTTGTTGTAGTGCTAAATTACAGGGAGTAAAAAGTAATTTTTCCTTAAAACTTTCCAAGCCTTCAATTGTTTGAAATATAGCATATTTTTCTCTAACTCTTCTTTCATTCACAATCTATGCATTAACACTTCTAGAAATTTGAAAAACTAATAAATAATTAAATTGTATTGTTATTATTTCACACAATGTAGTCATAGACATATAATTATCTCCATGGACATGATATTACCTTGCTTTTTGTCCTTCTCTACAATTATTGGCGCTATTAATGTCCCACATTTTTGAAAGAATGAAATTGGAAAGAAAAAGCTCATTAAAGTAAAATTTTTCTAAAATAGAATTCATTGTTGGAAGAGTTAGGATAAGGACTCACTACAATCATGTTTTGTATGATTTCGTCCAATCATTGTATATGTTGAAATTTTTTGTATATAAATACATCATAAAGTTGTAATGAATATATGTCAAATATTTTATTCATGTATACTATTTTTAATTCAAATACAATAATATAATGTAATTGTACACTAAATAATGTAAAAGATACTACAATTGGACTGAACCGTACCAAACCCCAACTGCATTAGCCCTTCTATGAGGACAAGAAAGTTAACTAGTCAAAATACATGCCATAAGAAAAATGAATAAAAAATAGAGACAATGAGTAAAATGGAATTGCAAAACTAATCTTCAAGTTTTGGCAATGGAAATTTTCTCTGTATTTCCTTCTTTCTTTTTCGCTTGTTGCCTTTTTTCCTTCCTATTGATCCTGGCAAACTTCAACTAAAGTTGGACTATTTTTCTTTTGGTAGGTGTATATATATTTTGTGCATAAGGCGTGCCATATAATATATTAATACAACAAATAATGTTGATTGACAATTGTTCGAGCCGACTCCTATTATTGTTGGGGGTATTATAGTCAATCCGGTTAATGGTCACATATTCTCATTTGCAACATCTAATGGATACTAAGAAAAAAATATTTAAATGGAAGCTTGTTCTACAACATTGAAGATCCGCATTGATACCTCTAACAAACACTAGCTAATATCTCAACTCCTATGCCTTGAAATATTAGAATTACATGGCAGCACAAGTTATTGAAGTTTCAAGACCACAAGCCAAATTCTTGTGAGAGTCTTTTTAAGAGATTCCACTTAATTGTAAACTGCCCAAATTGATACTCCAAAAATTCTAGTTTTGAATTTGTTGATTGTGATGGCCTTATGCTCCCATGGATGTCTCAAATCAACTCTAATTCGCATTAAATTTGTTTTTGGAAGACATTGTATTGAGCCTTTTTTTTAAGCTGAAGGATTCTCTTAAGAAATCAAAATAGTGGAAAAATTATAAATTCAGCTATTCTAAACAATAGATTAATAATATAGAGTAGCTAGTGAAGAATATGATTATCCATGACAAACTGAGTCGATCAATATTAGAAAAGGTAAAGGAGCTTAGGGTCCGTTTGGTTGGATGGAAAATATTTTCCCGAAAACGTGTTCCAAATTTTTCATTGTTTGGATTCAATCTAATTTCGAAAAATAATTTATCACAGAAAATAACTTACATTAAGAGAAGGAAAATAACTTCCTTATCCATCATACTAAAATTATGTTTCTTTCTTAAAATCACAGACTCTTCTTTTCACAGCCTTTGACAGAAAAACTTTGAGACGATTGAAGATCATCGATTGAAGACCATCGGTAAACCAATCTCTTCTTCGCCGGCGACATCTCCAGCTCCGGTGAAGACCTACTTCCAGAGGTAGGTTGCTCTTCCAATTAGGTTATTCTCCTATTAAAAATCATCTGCAATTGTCCTCTCTCTCTCTCTCTCTCTCTCTAAAAGCAGCCAATATCAATGGCTCATCCCCACTCGACAGCGGCATCTCATCCCCATTATCGCCGCAGCATCTCGAACGAGGGCGAAGACTCCTTAAGTATTTCCAAAGGTATGATGGTCGCCTTTAGTTTTTTTTTCCCTCCCTTTCCTTTGATGCAAATGATGTTTGACTTTTTTTTTTCCTTGTATGATTTCAATTAAGTGAGAATGAAATTTTATGTTTGTTTTCTTTTTCTTTGTGTTTTTGGTTTCATTGTCCACACATGTGATGCCAACTATTATAATTTTCCTACAGTTAGATATAGATAACGTACAGATGGATGTTTGATTCTTTCAACTATTAATTAAAGAAGAGAATCATGTGAAAAAAGGGAAAAACACAGAATAATTTTCATAAAAGTGACTAAATGATACCCAAAATTATTAAAGAATATTTGCTGACAATTTTTTTAGGCATTAACAAGAGGTTCACCAGAGGTGATCTTTGATGCTCTGAAAGTGTGATCTCTAACAAGTTTTAGAAAAGTTGCTTGGCTGTTCACAAATCTTGTGAAAGCTTTTGCTCTATTCAGTGCCCCTTTAATTACTTTTAAGTTCCCATTTTCTTCATCATAATTTTTTTTAAATTTTTTTCAACATAAATATATTGATTAGCATATTAAATGAACTTATAGATAAGTATACTAATGGTGCATTTACAAAAAATTGGTCTATGCCATATTGATTTCTAATTATAATTTCACGTGTGTAATTGAATATGAGCTCAAAAATCTTTTCATAATTCTGATATTTTCTCTATCTTAAAATTTTCAATTTAGCGAATTCCTCTTTTTCCTTTTTAAGAGCTTGTAGCCCCCCGCAGATGCACGAAAGCTTTACGTAATTTTAAAAATAAAAGATTAAAGAACTAAAAATAATCATACAGCTTACTATTAGTATATTGATTAGCAAATTTTTTTTTTCTATTGTAAATGCAAACACAAATCAACTGCCAGCTTTGCAAGTTACCAAAGTAATAGTGCATTTTACCATTATTCATTTGGTGGCTTACTCCTTTTTTCAGCTATCTAAATAGTAGTAAAAAGCAACAGTAAATTCATTAATTTCTATCAGGTTGTAGTAGATCAACATCACTGCGGCCAGCCTCTCTTGCTGTATTAGGTTCCTTCCTTTAGTAAATAAAATTTATCCAAGCTACTCTTCTGATTGCATTTTTCACACCATTATGCTGGATTAGAACTTGAATGGCAAATTGTTCGATGTGAGTTTTAGGCCTTGTTCAAGGAAATTAACAAATGAGAATAATATGCTCTTGACAACCCACAAAAGATAATAACAAAGATGAAACAAACAATTATAGAAGCACCAAATTTACATAATTCGGTCAAATCAACTTATGTCTTGGTGCAAAGAAGGAACACTATATCAGTATGATTATGAGAGTATAAAATCATAAGAAAGTATTCATATGCCCAAAGCACTTAATACTAAAAATGTAATTAGCGACCAAAATAATACAAAAGGCTTAATAATCCGAAGATCCAGTAGCTCATAACTCTCTTGGATGGTATCTAACCTAAAATTTTTCTTAAATTTGGACTCCATAAAACTTCTCCTAGGCTGATAAAATTTTTGATCTGGGTATAATTCGTTATAAGAATGACATGCTATTCATTCTTGTGATTGTTTTGCCGTTTTAAAATGCTCAATTTAGTGAAGTCCTCTTTTTTCCTTTTTAAGAGTCCATAGCACGCTTGATGCACGAAACATTATGACTCTTATTAAAGAATCGAATATAGATTATTGTTAGTATAATAATTAATAAATTTTTTTTTCTTTTGCAGCACCATTCCATCTCTGGCTTAGAATTTGAATAGCAAATTGTTGGAGCTGAGGAAATCCACTTCCATGATCAAATCACCAACTTTCTACAGAAGACTGCAGATGAGCAATTCCTACACCAAAAGTATCGTTTGCTGCACAATACTGTTCCATTTACGAACTTCAATACACCTTCATTACGAGGATCTTCAACCGAACAAACAATACAGCTTAGAAGGCCACTGGAAACTTCTGAATCCTTGTAGATATTATTAGTACAAAACTTCAAAAATATCCTGGGCATGGATAGGATTATGTCTCGTAATCTCAACATCACATTTGTCTAGACTCCATATTTGAGGTATATCCCATTAAATTCCGAGTTGAAACTTTTATAGTTCGTTTGGCATGCAATTAAGGCTTCTACACCAACCCTCCATCTGATCAAGCATTAGTTGCTTTGGTGGTGGACTTTGCTCGTCAGTTTCATTAGGTATAAAATAGCTGTGGGAACAAATAGGCGTGAGGAACAAATAATTTGTCCACTAATTTTTTTGTACACTGTCAGTGTAAAAGTATTTTTATACAAATAACTCTAAATGCACAGTAACGGGGCTCTATTTAAACTTGACACTCTTTTTCTGTACAAAATGTGGCAGTTGAAAGACTAAATTGTTGATCCAATTTTCTGCACGTCCTTTAGCTGTTCTCCCCTTTTGTCCCCTACCCTTTCTCATGCCCTTCTCTATCCCGTCCCCTTTTCCCCACTTCTCCCCCCAGTCCCATCCTATTATAAGACATTTACAAGACGTTCTGTTTTACTTTGTCCTTCATCTGTCTTTAAATGCTAATGAGTGTTTATTCAATCTCGAATACAGATTCAAAATTCTTCACCAAAACATGCACCATTTATGCACGATTTTTTCAATATAGTCAAATAACCAATGTCTCTAAATCACTTTATTCATTTCTATGCAAACTATAAGAACTTTAATTGGAGACGAACTAAACTTCAGATTATTTAGATAATTTCCAACTCATATTCACATGAGAAGTTCTGTGACTTGCTAGCATAATAAACAAATTACCATACAAAATCAAGAAGCATATTTTTACCCTTTGGGAATAACAGTTTAATATTTTTTCAAAATCAAGAGCAACAGTATGGTAGGTACTTTATGCACATTGTCTTGATTCTTTAATTTACAGGAAAGCAACATATCCGTCCCCATGATAGAAAGATTGGTCCAAGGGCTGGCGTTGTGGGATTACACATACTGACTACATAATTCCCCTCCATAAGCAATCTGACATCTATCCCCATAACTACAAGATCCCTCGGCAAAGTTCTGACATAGTTTCGTTTTGAAGTTACTTGCAGGAGCTGAGACTTTAGGCCCGTGGTTCCACTGGAGCAATTGAGTTCCTAGCTTTATATGATCAAATGTACCATCTTGTTCTTCAACTTAGGGTCTTACTCATGGTCCCTTATCACAAGTTTTGCACCTGTAGTGTGACAAATATGTTTTAACTCACACCACCTTTTACAATAATTGCTCCATCAATAGAAGCATCCACACTTATCTTAGCTGTAGCAGAAGCTCCAATTAAAGCTCCCTATAGCTTCAAAGCCCGGAGGGGTAGATTGCATTCTTGCCACCAAACCTACCTGATAGTGGTTGTGCATTGCGAGAATCTACACGCACAAGAGCCGTACCACTCTCGATAGGCAAAATGGCGTTTATCTCCAAATTTACACTCTTCAGCTGTGTTGTACCCGCGGCCAAGGATCGTGTCACCGCTTTAATGTCACCAGTTATGTAATGCATGATGCAGCATTCTTTCTTCACCAAGTTGACACCCCAAGGTTCTGCATCCATTTTTGGATTAAGGTATTGGAAGCATGATAGTAGATACTTTCCTTTGGCAAAATGTAAACTTGGACAGTCAAATGTGATGCCAGAGTTAGAAACCATATTTGTAAATTAAAAGTAAGCTTGAAGATGAAAAAAAGATGGATGAAATATATGATCTTGCCAATTACAGTGTATAGAACCAGCTGATGCACTTTCTACACGGAGATTACTGCACAAGCTCCAAGAAAGCAACTAATAAAAGGGAAACTTCAAAGTAAACTTGATAGCAAAAAATTAGTAACATAACTTTGGCCTACCAGAAATAAAAGACGAACAACAATGAGGACGTTAGAAAGTAAAATTTAGTGTCATATGGGTAATTGATTCATGCGGATAATATATTTTACTTTTGGCTTATTGAAGCAAGTAATTATAATATAACGGATTCAGCCATAGAAGTCTCCATCTTAAAACACCCAAGTTAAAGAAGTCCTCCTTTTTTAATTTATAGGAGCCTTTAGCACGCTTTATGCACCAAACATATATGAACTTCTTTATATACAATGAACACCCGTTAGACAAATCTTATAAAATATATGTACAAGATATTACTATACATTGATTTTATTCATCTGTCTTTTATCTGGTGCTTAATAGCTCGATGAAATAGTACATTCACAAAGTACTCTAGTACTTTCTTCATAATTAACATAATGCTACAACTATAGCATAGTTTTATAATATTTAGTATCTTAATCTTAAAAGAGATTGACAACCTCATTCCTAATAAGACAAACACAAAAAATTACTTCATAAGAAAATTAAGAAATACTTATATGGAATCCATATTTCATAGAACACGACTTTAAAAGATTGTACTATTTGAAAAGGTATAAATTTTAGCGCAGATGAAACAAAAACTACATTTTTGTTTAAAATTGGTAAATCATTACTTTTTGTTTTATATAGTACTTTAACTTTTTGCTTCACAACTTTCTTTTTTTTTTTTGAATAAAACCACCAACACAGTATTAGCATCTTTTTAATGTAATCTATAAAACATTTAATACATGGTTTAAGCTGCCTTTATTATTGGAGACTGAATGAGAAGTGATGTTGTCCTAGTATTCACTCTTGACAGCTCCAAATCCTGTGTAATTTAGAATGAATGGAAGCTTTTTAAGTTGAATGCTATTGGGACCATTCTATAGATTCTGATGATAAATAATAGAAGACGGAAGACTCCCTGTAAAGAGTTTGACCCAATTCTGTATCTATTGAATGTCCAGGCTGTAGTTACTAATGATCACAGCCAAAAGCATAGAGAAAAAGATGATTCCCATACTCCGCCAAAATATATTTGCTAACCATTATACCTCTGTTCTTAGGCATGCATAAAACTTATATTATAGAATTAACTCGTGTTTGAAACTTATTATAGACCAAAACATGCTTTTCTCGAAATGATAAGCTCTACACTTCTCTCTAGAGAAAAAATCAGCGTGCACTTCGAATTTTTCCCTACTGTTGCTTTTGTTTCTCTTAACCTTATTCATCTTCAGCACGGACACTCTTGAACCCCAACTGTCAAACTACAGAGATCTTAGTTTTGAAACCCCTTTCATCTCTTTCGTGAACTTCCCTTTTAGATCCACTAAGATTCCTATTTCAGCAAACCTTAAACTTCATGAAAATGCAGCCGATGCATCTTTGCTAAATAGAGTTCCTACAAATGGTTTTGTCAAACAATTTTTCATAAATTCTGAAAATTTCGGTAGCACTAATAAATTTTTGTTGAAGCTATCAGTATATACACTATTGTTTAAACATATTTCTTTTTCCAATAAATGGTTCATTAAAAAGCAACATGAACAGTCTAAACATATTTCTAATTTGAAATGTTAAATGGCACATTTCATGCACGAAAGATTTTTGCGCTGAAAAACGCTATAAGAATAAATAAAAAAAAAACACTATAAAAATAGTACTCGATTCACAGGCATTGTGAGTTAGAAATTCACAGAAACCTGTCAGATTTGTCCCACTTTGCACCCCAAAAATAAATTGCATATGTCTCAAATTTGTACCACATAACTTCAAATGATAACAGCGTTAGCAAAAACTAAATAAACAGAGGACCATATTCACAACGTAAACCTAGGGTACTCTGTTGGGTGTTAGCATAATTAGAGTATGCAAAAAGGGCATTGTTTGCATGATTCTCTATTCCGTCTGTTCGGACCTAAGTAGGACGTACCTAAAATGTTAGCATGCAAAGTTCACGAAATTTAATTTAAGGGTGCAAGGTGAAAATAGGTACAAGTTTAGGAGTATAAAGTGCGTTTATCTAGTCCAAAAAATAATAGATCCAAATATTTAATATTTCCATATGAAAAAACTTGTCAAAAGAAAGGAAGCTAAACTTCCTTATATATGCATAAGCCATATTTGAATCCTCAAGCATAGACCTGGGGAAGATCATGACCAAAACATCTGTTCGTTATCTATAAGCTTGTATATGTTCAAACAAATTACCTGAAAAAAAAAAAAAAGGAAAGAAACAGAAGGTGGCTAATATATATGCAGAATGAGAGAAAGAAAAACAAAAGGTAAAAGAAAACTGAAAGACAATAAAAGTCTGACTATATACATCTTTTTAATCGAAGCAGAAATATTGGCTATTGAATCTTGAAACAAACCCAACATTTCACTATTACTTAATTCAAGCAAAAGAGATACATAATTATTTTCAAGCAATTCACCTCACTGTGAATACATACCACTAATTAAGCTCTTATTCTTATCGCACAATACATAATTTTATTTCTTTTAGACACATAGATTGCACCAAAGGCATTTAGGCATCATATTTCGTATGGGCTAGCTTTTAATCCTGCGGCTTGGTTTCTGGCTCAGCATCCACAGCCTCACCAGCAGATGAACGGCACCTCCAACCCGTTCCGTGATAGTTGCGGCCACAGCAGCCATAGCTACAGTATCCACCGCCACCACAGTACTTGGATCCTTCCAGACCATTAGTCTTCTCTGCTGCATTGGCTGCAAATAATCACAAAGCCATGCAGATAAATAAATCAGTGCCCTCTAACAAAATTCACGAGTTTCGACTTTTAATGGGCTCGGAATAACAACGTTCATGCTTTTGCTAGCATTTGACAAGAAATAGTATACTAATCCACAGAATACGTCCTTGGTTAACTACCACTTTTTAGTTTTCAATATTCAGGGTGATAAATTTGGAATGCCAACATTCATCCTTTTGCTAGCGTTTGACAAGAATATACACTAATCCACAGAATGTATTCTTGGTTACCTACCACTTTTTCAGTGGTTCATAATTTAGGGTGATGAATTTGGTCTCTTGATATTTTGCCCAAATTAGTTCAATTTCAGTATCAGAAAAATTTTGAAGACATTGAACAGAAATTCTAAGATGGCAAACAGAAGAAAGCTTTAGCAGATAGCAAATTAAGATGGCATTGACAAACCTTCATATGGAATTAAAAGCACCATTTCGTGTGTTGTAATTGTGGAATAGACCATTTTGGTCACCTAGAAATTGTGGAGACTAAATAATTTTGTCCAATATTTGAAAACTTGGACATATCATATATTAATAAATGCTTACCAAAAGTTAGGTGCCCATGTGGTCTAACCGACTAAATAGCCATCACAAAAAACCAAACAATTGATGGCGGTTGGCCGGCAGGGTACCTAGCCGATTGCCCTTTAAAACCGGAGCTTAATGAAGAAGTAGTGTCAATTTCTCACCAAGGTTGTAAACTATTTCTAATTGTCACATTAAAATTGAAGATAAGAGAGTAAAATGCTAATACAGTCTCTCTGTCATTCTGGTATTGTGCTAACAAAAATTTCGGTCAAATGCTTGAGCCATAATTAGTAGTCTTCAAGACTGGTGTTAGTCTTCCGAGCAGGAAACAATGGAAATTGTATTAATAGGCAAATGCTTGCCATAAAAACAAATATAAGTATATTTTGAGTAAAATATTAATGCAACTGACAGCAAGGAGAACTAAAAGAGCTCTTTCATGGCAATTGGGGGTAGACCAGATAGAAGAAACCAGTGAGAAACTACGCTGCAATGGGTTTGCGTCCGTTAACTAGTAATACAAGGCTTTAGAAAGGTAGTTTATTGAAATTTGAGTAACATACGACGGCAGAAAACTGAAAATCAATATCATATTTCACGGAAGAAGCCGAACAGGCAAAGAGCTACTCATCAACACGGCCTAATTTCCCAAGAATGAAACCAGGCGTTTCATCAAGATTCCAGCATTGTCACCACTTGGATTCAGTATATGAAAAGTATGGCCCTCCTTTTCAACATCCACAACCTCCAATTCACCACTCCATCCGCTCATCTTTATCGCCTCACAGTAACGCAAACTCCTATCTCGAAGAGGATCTGTCTCCGATGTAAACAACAGAATCTTCCCGCACACAAGGCCCGACAGCAGTTCAGGACTTGCCATTGGATTAAGCCTTGGATCATCCCACCCTTTGAAATCTGAAGTGATGTACTCCCATAATTCTTCACGCCCTACTTTACCAAAAAATGGATGCGCTAAAATCAACCCCTCAAGCTTTACACCATCTCCCAACCCCTCTTGGCTGGCTTTGACAGTCATGTAATGTGCAATGTTGCCTCCCGCGCTGTCACCTGCCAAAAACACCCGAGAAAAGTCGGCGTGATTATTGAGCCATGGTTCAGGGCCTTTTCTATTGGCATGGGAGTCGACCCATTTTGTTACTGCCCAAGAATCATCGAAGCATGCGGGGATAGGGTGCTCCGGAGCCAACCTGTACTCGACAGACACGGCAACGACGTTAGCCTCAGCTACTACGGAGGTAAGATAGCTATGGTATACGACGCCGAAAGCTGATCCGATGACAAATGCCCCCCCGTGGATGTAGATCAGAACGGGAAGTTTCTCGTCGGGTTTGACTGTGGCCGGAAGATATAAGCGTGCACATGCTTGGGTTTCTGATGAAATGATGACATCTTTTGATCGGACGCCACCAGTGCTTTGGGGATCGTCTGAGTCTGCTGGATGGACGAAGGGAGCTTTGATGAATTTTTCGACGCGGCCATCCTTGTACACTCGGAAGAAAGGAACGAAATCGAGAGCTATTAGGTCCGGATCTGCATGTGGAATTGGGGGGAGCGAGTCCATGAATGATAGTTTGGTGTAATCGCAAAAAGTTATGAAGAATTTTTCTGTCGAACGTACTCAAACGAAGTGAATGCTAAAGTAGGGACTGCAAAGTAGGAATTTAAGAAGAAATTTGATCACTGCAACACAGGACACTCTCCTATTGTTCTTGTAGCGGTTGATATATCATATAGATGAGAGCGGCCGGCAGACCTCTTTTGGTGCTTTTGCTTGTATCATTGCGACTTTCAAAGTCTTTATTCACCTAATTCATTCATCACCATTTATTAGTTTTAGAATTTAGGTGGATTCGACTTCCTTGGTCCTATTACTACTAGCCTTGTCAATGAGCTGAGTTGAGCACGAATAGTGCTTTACTCCAATTCGAACTCGTAAGAATTATTTGAGTTCGAACTTATCCGAAAATCAAATTTTGGTGCTCGAGATTGATTGGAGAAAAATACGAGGAACTCGAGCTCATTTGAGAAATCAATTCAAGTACTTTTTTTTCTGCTTTTTTGCCAATTTTTGATTGGCTTATGATTTTTAATTTCTACTTATTATACTTTAGATTAAATGTAATTAGATGAACATACTTACTTAGTACTCACACCTAAAAATAGGTAAAATAAGTAATTGTCCACAATAAAAATAGATTTTAGTAATCTTACATAAATATGTAAAATTAGTATACGTTCAAATATTTTTAAGCATACTTGCTTTGAACATATAACTTGAGCTCGAACTCAAACCCAAACTCCATTAGCGTGCATTTGATCGAATTGTTGGCGGGTAGTTGGATTCGTTCCCAGTCCCTAAACTTCAAGCCTTCTCTTTTCTTTCTCTTTCTTTTTCCATTTCTTTAATTGACAGGATAGAGGATAAAGCGCATTTACTTACAAGACGCGCTTAATAATTCTGCCCCCTGTCAGCCTAAGGAGTCGGTCTTGGTAGTTATTGCAGCAAAGCCAGCGGGCCCAAAGTTGAAAGCAGCTGCTCGTGGTATCGATCCCATCTGGGCCATAGCCATAGTGTCTAATCTGTGAATTAGGAGACAAATAGGCAAATTGCCGGATGAGCCTAACTAGACATTTGATGTGTTTCTGACTAGAAAAACGAAAGAATAATGATTATAACAAATTAACAACCAAAGGGATGGCAACGGGCAGGGTTTGGGGTTCCCGCCCCTGCCCCCCTTCCTTTTGCTCCATCCCCTTCCTCCGTGGTTGCCCATGGAAGAAGAAAACAGCAGTTCCTAATTGTTCACCACCTCTTCCCAACAAAAAAGAGGTGGTAAATGTTTTTCTTTTTTATGTTTTTGTTAGGTGTATTTGATATTGTGTATATTTAGAGTGTTTTTGAAATTTGTTACTATAGATTGTCATTTACCTCCAAAATATTTTTAAGTTTTCTGTGAACCCATTCTTTAATCATTCTTTTATTTCACATATATCAAATCGTTATTGTATATTTTTCTACAAAAATTTCAGAAAATAACAATCAAAATGGGTTCTTAGTTTCTAAATCATCTTTGACACCTAATTCTAATCTCATTTTCTAATAATAAATATAATTCTAAAACTACTAAATTTCGAAGTATGCTTGGTTTAATTTTATCAACACGGTCACATATTGGGTGGGTTGAGATTTAGTGACCCCTGTCAAGCACATCAGCCTACTTCTCTTACATGTTCCCATGGTATACATGGGCAACAACTACAAGGGGCGTAAAAGACTATGTCAAAACTTGGGCCCAATCTTCCCTGTTGGGTCTGCCACTGTATCATACGCAAGTATTGACCCTATTGGTAAGTGAGTTCTTTGGGTGTTTGTCTAAAACTTTATTGTAACTTACTGTTGAAATTGTAAAAAAAAAAAATTTTAAGTATGTAAATTTTTGGATTGTTGCGCCCCACTTTTCGATCGTCGAATGTATGTGTGTGAAGTGTGGTGTGTGAACGTGTGCAAAGTAAAAGTAAAGGCCATGGGACTTTGGAAAGCGACGATTTGGCCAAAAAATAGTTTTAAAAAGGGTTTTGAAATGAAAAGTTTGGAGTCGCCACTTGGTAATGGTTTAAGGTGTACCAAGTCACCCAAAAATGAGTTTTAAAGTCAAGTAGTAATAAACCCTTTTTAAAACGACTCTTAGTCTACGTCAACCAAAGAAAAAGGTTCGGGAGTCACGTTTGACAAAGGGGAAGGCAAGGATAGAATCCAAGGCACCCCTTTGACCTAGCCAAGGCTAGTTGCGTTGATTTAATCAAAGATTTTCCTGTTTTAACCAAAGAAATTATTACATTTGAGTGCCCTACATGAATGCAAACCCTAGACCTAGGGGAATTGGGGGAAATTTCTCTTCAAAGGTTGAGTGGTGCCAATCACATTAATTGTGAAGCCCAATAATGATCCTTTTGGAGAGGTCACACCTAAACCTAAATGACGTGAAAAATGAGTGGAATGCATGCCATGTGAAAGTGTGAGTTTGTGTGAAGTGAGAAAAATGATAAAAGTAATAAGATAAGAGTGAAGGTGTGCAAATGTAGATGAAAGTACTCGTGTGCGAGTGAAGATAAAATGCTCGTGTGCAAGTGAAGATAAAAGGGTTCGTGTGCAAGTGGAGACAAAAAAGTGTTCGTGTGCAAGTGAAGGTGATAAAAAGGTGCATGTGTGCAAATGAGACAAAAGTGAAAGTGTAATGATAGAGTGGATTGAGAATGCATGAGCCTAGGGAATTCATGCATATTGGGTACGGGGAGACCTAAATCGTGACTTGATTTTCCCTTTGATTAGAAGGCGAAACTAGCGTGCTAAGGCTATCGAGTAGCCACACTCGCTCGTTTCCCTTATCGGAAGGGGACTTTCACGCAAATGAACCCTATAGCTAGTATGGGATGCAAAACCTAAAGTGAGGGGAAAAGGGGGTCGAGGATCATGCCAAATGATAAAACTAAGGAAAATGCGTGATATGTAGTGAACAGGCAAATAATGCATTAATGAAAAAAAAACAAAGGAAAAAACCTATTGGGTCTAGCGTTGGACTAGCCCTTTCTATGAATTCCTAATGAAAAAATGAGCCACAACTAGCATTAGGCTAGTGTGGTAACGTACATTCATCCATTCCATTCATTCATGGTTATGAAAGCAAGTAGACATGCCAAAACGCTCGTAAACACGTAGCACGTAGCACTTAGCATGCTCGACTAGATGCAAGAGCCTACTAAAGCAATTTAACATGTAACAACAAAAACAAGCAACCAAGGGGAAGGGGAAATGGACCAGATGCTCTTCGAGCCCTATCTATTACAAGCCAAGAGGTGTACACATACCCCATAAAAGCATAAAGGGGAAGGGAAAATGGACCAAATGCTCTTCGAGCCCTATCTATTACAAGCCAAGAGGTGTACACATACCCCATAAAAGCATAAAGGGGAAGGGAAAATGGACCAAATGCTCTTCGAGCCCTATCTATTACAAGCCAAGAGGTGTACACATACCCCATAAAACTTAAATAAAAGTAAAAAGCAAGTAAATGCATGCAAGGAGGTAAGGAAAGCGGAGTAGGCATGCATATTCACATAACACGTAGGAGCACGTAGGGTCAAATGAAGTGCAAATGAGGGATAGAGTGTACCTCCCTTGAAACGACGCCCTAATGTAGCGAAATTACTAACTTACCCTCCAAAATAATAAAAAGGGTCAAGGTACCTCAAATAGTAGAATATAACAAAATTATCAAAGAAAAGGACGGCTTAAACTAAGACCATCAAAACAAAAGGTTAAAGCACCACTTTAATGATAAAATATAAATAATCCAAATGGCATTCATCAAATCATCAAAAATTTCTTCAAATCGCAACTTAAATGTAGTCAAAGGTACTTAAAGATTAAGGAGAAGGCATGGCCTAATCAAATTCCAAGTAAAACCTCTATTAAGGACTCAAACATAACCCTTACCCAAACATTCGAGTCAATCGAACACATGAACATGGAATTGAACAATTAGAAGCATTTAAATGCCTAAGATCAAATACGGGTCAATGAGTGGTTTCACTTGCATTTTTAGGATCCAATAACGACCACTAATCAATCACAATCAACGTCAAAGTGAATCATCAAAGAGCTTCAAAGGTCCTCAAAATAAAAGAGATCACTTAATGATACAAATGCGAACACCTTAGGACCTACTTGGAAGGGAAAAGGAACATGAAGGATCAAGGCATCTCAAATAATCAACCTAAAACATGAAATTGACACATTGAGAACATTTAAACAATTAAACAACCCATGAATCATAAAATTTGAATCCAATTGAAAAAGAAAAGAAAGATTGAAGAATCATTTTTGATGAATTTCTTCCATAAAAAGCACATTGTAACTCAAAAGATTAGAGTGGACAAAAAGCCAATTGGAAATAAGAGTTCTAAACTAAAATGGTGACTCAAGAGTAAAATCTATCAAAGTAATCGCTAAACTTCTCAAAAATGACATGGAAAAACAAATCGTTAGAATTAAACGAGAAAAATAGTCATGATCTTAACCAAACGAAAAATCAAACTATGAGCTCCCAAAACCACTTGAATCTTCTTATTTCGTTCTAAAAATTCACCAAAAATCTGTTCATGAATCAAACAAAAACAGGCCAAGGAAAACTAGCATGGTAAAAGGACAAAATTGAAGAAATTTCCCAATCTTATGGGCCTAAGTGAAACAAAAGAGACTTGAGGGATCAAAGTGTAATTTTCCTGAAATTTTCATGCATGCAAACGTAGAAGAATTCTGCATTTTTGAAACTTTCTGCAACTATTTTTACATTAAGCTGAAACAACCGAGAATGAAACTGCACTTTGCTTTCAAAATAATTCATATTCTCAAGTTCAAAAACACAACTTCAATTAAATATTTTCCAACCCAACATCACAACTTCAGATTGAGCAACTAACTGTACCACTACCATGACCCAAACAAACAAACAACTCGGGAAGGATATCACACTCAGCTTTGAGAAAACATGCATGCCACGGCAAGAAAAAACTTCAACTTCCGCAATGTTTTATTTGCTACCAAATTTACAGCTTACCAAATTGCCTTCTTACTCCAAGTAACAAGCTCAAAACAGTAAGATTACCCAATAGATTCTTCTAACATGAACAGCCAAAAGCCAACATCGAAAGGACAAAATGGGCTGCTGCGTATCAGCCAACAAAAATCACTTGAAAGGGTGACAGAAGCCACTGTAATCTGTAAGCAATCAGCCGATGAAGGGAGTTTCCAGCAGCTCCTCTTCCTTTTTCTTTGTGTTCCTCGTTCCTTCTCCTCCTAGTCGGCAAAGCCTCTCACTTCTTGTTTGGTCGAGAAACTCTCTCTATCACTTCCTCTCTGGTTTTCTTTTTTTTGTTTTGCCGTCACTTACGATTCTCCCTCAATTCTCTCACAGCTTTTCCCTCTCTGTTTTCAGTTCTCCCTTACCTTCAGCTCTCAGTTTTTCCTTTCCGTAAGCCCTCGTTCCAGCCCGTCGACCTCTCTCTTTTTTCTCTCTTTCGGCTGCAGCTTTCTTTTCTCTTTTATATCCCCTTCCAAATCTCCTAAACCCTTCCTTGAATGGTCAGGATGAAAGCCAGCCTCTGCCTTCATCTTGCCCTTCGATGGCACGTACGAAGCTAACCCTTTGCAAGCTGCCAAAAATGCAGCTTGCAGGCCGCGATCCTTTTTCTCTTTTTTTTTTTTTTTTTTTTTTTTTTCAAGAAAATTAATTGATTAACATTGATAACTAATTTAACAAAATACATAATAATAAAAGAAAACTAATGAAGAAAGCTAAATTAAAATGAAATGTTAACGCTAACGCTAATTATTCTTGTTTTCTTTTCTTTTCTTTTTCTCTTGTTTTTTTTCCAAAATAATAGATGAAATGGTAAAATAAAGTAAAAAACAGTAATTTAATTAATCGTCAAGTAAAAATGAATAAACTAAAAATAAAAAGCGGCAAAACTGCTATTTTCTACTTTTCGCTTTCATTTTTATTTTCCACTTTCATTTTTGTTCTTTGCTTCTTTTTTTTTTCCTTTTCAAGAAAGCCTTGAATAAAACAAAAATGATTGAAACATGTTTTTGATGTTTCTTCCTTTTCTTTTTTCTAAAACCTCTATTGCTAATCTTAAACTTAAAAGCTAAAACTAAAACTAAAACTAAAAGTAAACAAGAATAAATAGCAAATGAAATAGGTCAACTAAAAGGGCGAAACACACAAAAATGCAAGCAATCTAAAATGAAAATCATGAAATAGATGCTACATAAAATTATTCAAAATTTGGTGTCTACAGTTTGCCCCTCTTTGTCAGAGTTTTGAAAAAACTTGAGACAAAGAAGTAGACACCAAATACTTACCTGTGTTATTTGGCTGCAAAAGATTCCAACGAACAGGAATTCTAATACGGGGCTGATCCGAACATGAAAAATAAAAAGGGACTGACCCGAACCAGAATTGAAAACGGGACTGACCCGAACAGAAATTTAAACGGGACTGACCCGAACAGGAATTTAAACGGGACTGACCCGAACAGGAATTTAAACGGGACTGACCCGAACAAGAATTTGAACGGGACTGACCCGAACAGAATTTTAAACGGGACTGACCCGAACAGATTTAAACGGGACTGACCCGAACAGGAATTTAAACGGGACTGACCCGAACAGGAATTGAAACGGGACTGACCCGAACATGAAAAATAAAACGGGACTGACCCGAACAGGAATTTTTTTAAACGGGACTGACCCGAACAGAATTTAAAACGGGACTGACCCGAACAGAAATTTAAACGGGACTGACCCGAACAGGATTTAAACGGGACTGACCCGAACAGGAATTTAAACGGGACTGACCCGAACAAAATTTAAACGGGACTGACCCGAACAGAATTTAAAACGGGACTGACCCGAACAGATTTAAACGGGACTGACCCGAACAGGAATTGAAACGGGACTGACCCGAACATGAAAAATAAAACGGGACTGACCCGAACAGGAATTTAAACGGGACTGACCCGAACAGATTTAAACGGGACTGACCCGAACAAGAATTTAAACGGGACTGACCCGAACCGGGACTGACCCGAACAAATTTGAAACAGGGGACTGACCCGAACAGATTTAAACGGGACTGACCCGAACAAGAATTTAAACGGGACTGACCCGAACAAAAATTTAAACGGGACTGACCCGAACAGAATTAAAACTGACCCGAACAGGAATTAAATGGACTTCACTGGGGAAGTTTGAGACAATGAATTGAATTTTTACCTGAGAGTAGTTCAAATTTTTGTACTTAGAGGGAGATTGGATCTCTGTAGTTGAAGCGATGGCTGGTGTTGGTCCTTATAATCCAACTTTGCAAATAACATTGCTTTAGGTTTGAAAAAGAGAATGATCGCTTTCATTTGTGACCGCAGTGTTCCTGCAAGAAAAGAATACATAATAATGGATTTGCCACCATTATTTGATCCGGTTTGCCTTGAGAATCGTGTAAACATGAGTCTTGTACTATTTTTGCCTCTGTTCTGCGGCATCCGTCTTGGTCGAACTTGTGACTTTACAAATTCTGAGACTGATAAAATACGGATTTACCACGTCACCCAGTCCAGGTGGCAGCTTTGTTGCATGTCACGCACTATGTAACTGATGATTGAATCCCTATCTTTGCACAATCATTAGGGTTTATCATTCATTTGAATTCAATGGTGAAAGAATGATGCGTGAAAATTCATCATATAACAATCAATGTATATGCAAGATTATTTCCTATGTCAGGCAAAGATGAGCATGCAAAAGAATGTAGACAATCATAAGCAGTTATACACAAATAATTGAGAACAACCAAAAGGTTCATAAAGATACATTTTGCAAAAGAATATTTGTAAAGAACAATACAAATTTTAGCCAACGAAAATCATATTCAAGACTTTGGATATTTTGCTACGGAATCCGATACTGGCAAAAGTATCACAAACATGAGGAAAAATCCCAAACGAACCAGGTCATCAGCTGTTCCTTCTCGCGCTCGTCTGTTGTGAAAAACCCGCCTTGGCGCCCTTTCGGGTTTTCACCAAGGTTGCCCCTACTTCTTTTCTTTTTGTTTTTGCTTTTTCTTTTCCTTTTTTTTTTCTTTTTCTTTTTTCTTTTACAAGGCGCCCTTTCGGGTTTTCACCTAAAGAATAAAAACACATCTCGACCATGATCGACTCAGAAATATGAGTTAAAAGGTTTCAGGCATCAGTAAAATGCACTTCCCTCGTAGATTTGGCGAAGGCATTACGGACATCACTTGCCAGTTGATTATCAAATTTTGCTAATAGAAATGCAACAAATGACGGAAGCCAGGACTTTGGGTTTTGTAATGAGGTCAGGTAGGGTGTTTTTCCAGAAAGGTTAAGGCTTGAAAGCAAATTCGATGCCAGGGGTAAAATAAACTGGGATTGCCCTATTTCGAAATCATTTCCGATTTTGAACGAAACCGGGAAAAATTTGCCCCAGTTTGGTCGGACTTTCACTCTTTGCATTTTCTTCATTGCATTTTCCTTACTTTTGCACTTTTCTTTGAAAACTAAATTTGCCCCAGTGTGGGGTTCTTTTTTCTTTCTTTTGCTCATCTCTCTTTCAAAATTAAAATTTTGCCCCAGTGTGGGGTTTGCAATTCTCAGGGGTTATCAAACGAAAATTTTGTCAATTCTGATGGCTCAAAGGGGACAAGTAGGGATAAAATATCTTTTAAGTGTAAAAGAAGATGGCCTGACTTGCATTTCGCCATTTGCATGAATTTCTAAAGAAAATTTGCATGATCAAATGAAAAACTTTTTGCACATATCTGAGTTGATGGGTTGAGGGAATGCTCGTCCATCCATTTCTGCCAAGATAAGAGCTCCGCCAGGTAATACCTTTTGGACAATGAACGGCCCTTGCCAATTTGGAGCAAATTTGCCTTTAGCTTCATCTTGCATCGACAAAATCCGCTTCAGTACCTTATCACCTTCTTCAAATGCCCGCCGATGGACCTTTTTGTTGTAAGCCCGGGCCACACGCTTCTGATAGCACTGACCATGACAGATAGCGTTGAATCGCCTTTCATCGATCGACGTCAATTGTTCATGGCGCTGCTTTATCCAATCAGCCTCTTCCAATTTAGCTTCCATGAGGATTCGCAACGAAGGAATTTCAACTTCGGCTGGTAATACAGCTTCCATTCCATACATCAGTGAATATGGCGTTGCCCCAGTCGATGTCCGGATAGAAGTCCGATACGCCATTAGTGCATAAGGCAACTTGTCATGCCAATCGCGATGCCTTTCAGTCATTTTGCGAATAATCTTTTTCAAATTCTTGTTCGCGGCTTCTACGGCTCCATTCATCTGAGGCCTATAAATGGCGGAGTTGTGGTGTCTGATCTTGAATTGCTCGCATAGTCCATCCACCATGTCATTGTTCAGATTTTTGGCATTGTCAGTGATAAGCGTTTCGGGTACCCCAAAGCGACAGATGATGTGATCTCTCAAGAAATTGGCAACTATCTTCTTCGTCACATGTTTGAATGATTCCGCTTCAACCCACTTGGTAAAATACTCAATCGCCACCAATATAAATCGATGTCCATTTGAAGCAGGAGGATCGATTGTACCAATCACGTCCATACCCCACATTGAACAGGGCCACGGGGCGGTCATGCTATGCAACTCAGTGGGTGGAGCGCGTATAATGTCACCGTGCATTTGGCATTTTATACATCTTCGAACAAAGTCTATACAATCATGCTCCATAGTAAGCCAGAAGTATCCGGTTCTCATGATTTTCTTTGCTAGCAAATGGCCATTCATGTGAGGTCCACAAACGCCACTATGCACTTCTTTCATCATATATTGAGCTTCATCTTCATCAACGCATCTTAAAAGGTTCAAATCAGAGGTTCTTTTGTACAACACTTCACCATTTAAGAAAAATTTGGAAGCCATTCTATGCAGAAAACTCTTGTCTTTTATACCAGCATGGAGAGGATAAGACCCAGTTTTGAGGAACTCCTTAATATCATTGAACCAAGGAATACTGTCAGGAGACTTGTCTACAGCCCAACAGTGGGCTGGCTTGTCTTGAAACTGAATCTGAATCGGTTCAATCTTCAACTCATCTGGATACTGAATCATAGAGGCTAAGGTGGCCAAAGCATCGGCAAACGCGTTTCGGGCTCGCGGGAGATGTCTGAACTCCAAATGTAGGAATTGCTTGGCCAGAGTGAGCAAACTACAATGGTAGGGCAGAATTTTTGAATCTTTGGTTATCCACTGCTTCAAGGTTTGGTGCACGAGTAAGTCTGAATCACTGAAAGCTACCAACTCTTTGATCTCCATTTCCAAAGCCATTTTGAGACCAAAAATGCAAGCTTCATATTCAGCCATGTTGTTAGTACAAGCAAATTGCAATTTGGCAGCGGCAGGGTAGTGTTTTCCTTCAGGTGAAACCAGAACAGCTCCAATTCCAGCTCCGAGCGAATTTGAAGCTCCGTCGAAGAAAAGCCTCCATTCAGGGCACTGCTCACTTATATCGTCCGTGGCGCCTACAAATAAGATCTTTTCATCAGGGAAATAGGTGTGAAGTGGTTGATAGTCATTGTCCCTTGGGTTTTCCGCCAGATGATCAGCTATAGCTTGCCCCTTGACGGCCTTCTGTGAGGTGAAAACAATATCGAATTCCGAGAGGATTATCTGCCACTTAGCTAGACGTCCAGTCAGCATCGGCTTCTCCAAAAGATACTTCAAAGGATCAGACCGGGAAATAAGATACGTGGTATGACTCAACAGATAGTGTCTCAACTTCTGGGCTGCCCAGGCCAATGCACAGCAGCTTTTCTCAATGAATGAATAATTAGCCTCGTACTGCGTGAACTTCTTGCTTAGATAGTAAATGGCTTGCTCCTTCCTTCCAGAGTCATCGTGTTGCCCCAGAACACACCCTACTGCTCCGTCGAGCACTGATAGGTACATGATCAGCGGTCGGCCCGGTTTGGGTGGCACTAGGACCGGAGGGTGCAGCAAATAATCTTTAATCTTGTCAAAAGCCTGTTGGCACTCTTCATTCCAGTACAACGGCACATTCTTTCTCAATAACTTGAACAACGGCTCGCATGTGGCCGTTAACTGGGCAATGAATCTCCCAATAAAATTGATCTTTCCTAAGAAGCTTTTCACGTCCTTCTGAGTTTTCGGCACTGGCATCTCTCGAATGGCTTTGATTTTTGCCGGATCTATCTCTATGCCTCTCTTGCTCACGATGAAACCCAACAATTTACCAGCTGGTGCCCCAAAGGCGCATTTCGCAGGATTTAACTTCAAATTGTATTTTCGCAGCCTTTCAAATAGCTTCCTCAAATCATCCAAGTGATCCTCCGTCCTTTTAGACTTGATTATGATGTCATCCACGTAGACCTCCATCTCCCGGTGGATCATATCATGAAATAGGGTTGTCATGGTCCTCTGATACGTTGCTCCAGCATTCTTTAAACCGAAAGGCATGACTCGGTAGCAAAAGGTACCCCAAGGGGTAATGAAAGCAGTTTTCTCCCTATCCTCCTCTGCCATCAAAATTTGGTGGTAGCCAGCAAAACAATCGCAAAAGGATTCAATCTCATGTCCGGCAGTATTGTCTAAGAGAATGTGAATATTTGGTAGAGGGAAATCATCTTTAGGACTGGCTTTATTAAGGTCTCTATAGTCAACACAAACTCTCACCTCTCCACTCTTTTTTGGAACAGGGACTGGGTTTGAAAGCCAAATAGGGTAATGGGAAACAATGATAATGTTGGTTTGGAGTTGTTTTTCAATTTGTTCTTTTATTTTGAGGCTTATATCTGGTTTGAATTTTCTGGGTTTTTGCTTTACGGGTGGAAAAGAGGGGTCTGTGGGTAACCTGTGCACCACCACGTCAGTTGAAATGCCAGTCATATCATCATAGGACCACGCAAATACATCCTGGAACATAGTCAAGAACTCGAGCATCTCCTTTTTCTGGCTCTTATTCAAATGAATACTAATCTGTACCTCCTTAATTTCATCCTCAGTTCCAATGTTAACATTTTCTGTTTCTTCCAGGCTCGGTTTCGGTTTTTCCTCATATTGTTCAAGATCCTTTGCAAACGAATCGGATACTTCCTCATTATCACTCTCGCTTTGGAGTTCGGATTCACAAACCTCCAAGTCGTGAGTGATATAGAGATTGCCATTATCGAATTCCAGAATTGTGATATCCAAAGGATCAAATAATTTTATTTTTGGCCATCTGAAAGAATTAACGAATGGGGGATAA
Source organism: Coffea eugenioides (assembly GCF_003713205.1). Classification (NCBI taxonomy): domain Eukaryota; kingdom Viridiplantae; phylum Streptophyta; class Magnoliopsida; order Gentianales; family Rubiaceae; genus Coffea; species Coffea eugenioides. The sequence continues at coordinate 12,561,254 of NC_040037.1, forward strand.
TAAGCAAACAAACACACAACCAACAAACGGACAAGCAATATGAATATAAACAAACGAATAAACAACACAACAATGACAAGAACAACTTGTGCATTTTCATAAAGACCTTTGATTGAAAGCAAATGGAAATGAAAACTTAACAATATTTACATGCGCAGACGTTAGTCAAAAAGGAAATTGTTTTCATTGGCTATTTACAGATGCAAAAGCATTTTCATGAATTCACATGAATGATAAACCCCTTTCATTTTACCGAAACTCCTTCCGAACGGGCAGGGACTCGGCTGTCCAATTGAGAATTGATCCTTCAGGAATGTCAGGAAATTCAGCTTCGCCCGGAACAATATCTTCAAATGTTGCCCCAACGAACAATTGAGCCAAACTCGCTTCAATTCCGTCAACTGGGTTGATTTCTGACATGATCACCTCAGCTGGTCGTGGGAAAGTATAACGCAGTGGTGGAATGTCAAGAACCCCTTGCCTTCCTTCTTTCTCCGCTCTCTTGCGCTCCTTCATCTCCTTGAAATCCTTGGCGGTTGGTCTGAAACCCAAACCGAAGGTATCCCTCTTTTCTACTATCTTCACTGGCTTCAGGATCCCTTGCAGTTCACGCCCCAACCCCTTGTCGAATTTGTATCCTCCACGAATCATTTCTCTGGCCATCATTACACAGGCCTTTGAGAGAGTTTGTTCCTCCGTGGTTATCCAACTTACGGAGACTATATCGGATGTGCTGTGAGGGGACATGGTAACACTTTGACTACCCTCTTCTTTAACTCCAGAGTCAGTGATCACCAGGCAGTCCTCTTCAGCAAAGATAGTGATTAGTTTGTCATTTACCACGAACTTGAGTAATTGGTGCAACGAAGACGGCACAGCCCCCGACTTATGAATCCATGGCCTTCCAAGTAAGATATTGTAAATGCTCGGGAAGTTCATGACTTGGCAAGTTATTTGAAATTGGGCCAGCCCCATCTCGATTACTAAATCTGCCTCCCCTATTGGCTCCCTCTGCGCTCCATCAAACCCTCTAACAATAGTCCCTGAAGGCCTCAGCTTGATGTCTTGCAATCCTAGTTTCTCTAAGGTACTCCAAGGACAGATATTCAGCGCGGATCCATTATCGATTAACACCTTAGGCAGCATTTTTCCGTTGCACCTCACTGTTATGTACAACGCCCTATTATGTCCGATGCCCTCCGTCGGCAATTCATCGTCAGAAAAAGCAATTTGCTTGTTGAACAATACGCTCCCAACCACGTTTGAAAAATTATCAACAGAAATGTCCCTCGGAATTTGAGCTCTTGTTAATATGTCAATCAATGCATCCCTATGCACGTCCGAAGAGAAAAGTAGGTCCAACATGGTTATCTGGGCAGGTGATTTGCTCAGCTTCTCAACTACATTGTACTCACTTCTCTGAAGCCTCTTAAGGAAATCCAAGGCTTCTTTCTCAGTGATTGTTGGTTTAACGGGCGGCTCGGAGTTATTTGCTCGAATCGGACTGGCAGCTTCAAATGGACTTGCAATCTTCCCCGATCTGGTAACCACTGACACCTCCTTCTTTGCAATTGACTTTTCCCCAATCTGTACATCAGGCTCATCATAATTCCATGGTACCTGTTGCAGGCTTAAAACAGGCTCTTGCTTTGGGAATTCAATGACTACGGGCTCCAAAGCCTCATTCTCAGCTGGCGTGAGATCCAAGATAAAAGGGCTTTCATCCTCTCCGAATGGCAACTCTATGACGAATGGCTGGTCTGTGACCCCAAATACCTCAGCTTCCCTTGCCAAAACTTTGACCTGTTCCATATACTCCGTGTCATCCATAATGACCCCGATGGTATTAACATGGTCCGGCAAAGGGTTCCTATTCACGTTCGGCCCTTGTGTCTCTCTCCTTCTGACTATAATTTCTCCAGACTCAACCATATCTTGAATTTTATGCTTAAGTGCTTTACAATCCAAAGTTGAGTGTCCAGGTGCCCCCGAATGATAAGTGCAGACAGCTTGCGGGTTATACCAGGCGGGCATGCCATATGGATAGGTAGGAGGGGGTACCATACCAATTTTTCCGGCGGCCTTTAACTGATCATACAATTGGTCTAAAGGCCTACCTAAATTGGTAAATGTACGGCTAGGAGGTCGGTTGTAAGGTTCAGAAGGTTGAGGTTGGTTGTAAGCAGGTCTATTTGGAGGCGGAAATCTTGGGTTATATGGAAGGCGTGGTCGGTTTTGGGGTGGATTTGGTTGAGAAATTTGAAAAGGGGCTGAAGGTGGGTTAGGGTAGCTTGGGCGAGGTCTAGGGTGCTGGATATTAGTGGCATATACAGGGTACGGGTTCGGATAGTAATGATAAGGGTAATGGGTTTGGTAGATTGGGCTGTGTTGGTATCGAGGTCTGGGTGAAGGATTTTGGTTCCAAACAAAGGTTGCATCCCCCTCCTTCTTTTTGAACGGTGGCTTTTTCACATTGCTTCCTTGACCTTGTAAAGCATCCAACTGAGATTTAAGGGCGGAAACATTGACAATCTTTCCAGCTCTCACAAAGTCATCAAACTCCTCAAGTTTGTTTACAATTGCAGCAAACGAACATCCGGTCATACGAAAGATCTCTTCGAAGTACGGCGGATCATGGGCTTTGATGAATGTGCGAATAATTTCATCCTCGGTCATGGGCGGCTCGACCTTTGCAGCTACTTTTCTCCATCTCTTGGCATAGGTCTTGTGGTCCTCAGAAGGCTTCCTTTTCGTTCCTTCCAGAGTAGTCCGGGTCGGCGCTAGCTCGCAGTTGTACTCATATTGTCTCACAAATGCATTAGACAAATCAATCCAGGTTTTCACGTCTTCAAGTTTCAGGTTGGAATACCAGTCAAGCGCATCCCCTTCCAGACTCTCGGGGAACAACCTTAAAGGCAAATTCTCATCGTCCACGGGCTTTCCCAATTTGTTGGCAAAAAGTCGGAGATGTGTCTTGGGATTACCCGTCCCATCATATTTGTTAAATTTAGGGGTTTTGAACCCCTCAGGCAACTGCACGCTCGGAAAAAGGCACAAGTCATCATAATCCAGGACTCCCTGCTTGTTCAGCCCCTGGCTCTTCCTTATAAATTCATCGAAACGATCTAGACGTCTGAGCAACTTCATATCAATTGGAGCAGAAGATTCACCCATTTCAGGCTTATTTTGGAAAGTGTGCTCCGGTATCACGGGTTCTGCGGTGGTTTGATAGAAAACTGGTGGGTTTAGATGCATGTTTGGGTCACTTTGAGGCTGAAATCCTTGACTATAGGAAGGGTAGAAAGGAGGATTTTGAGTGAAAGCATATTGCGGGTTAAAAGTTCCCTCAAACGTAGTTTGAAACGGAGGAATAACAAATGGTTCGGATTGTGGTTGTGTAGCGGGTACAGGTTCAGGTCGCACTCCGCTACTGACGAGCTCGTCAATCAATTTCTTCTGAGCGGCCATTTCAGATGCCATCTCCCCAAATTTAGTGAGCAATTCGGTCAACTGAACCCCGGGACTTGCAATCTCCGGCTGGGTCGTTGCAACGGTCTTTTCCGATGACTCTTGTTGGGTACTCATGTCTACACGATTCCTTTGGGCCTTACTTCGGGATCGCGTTATAATGGGGCTTCGTCGAGAAGCTATGTTTAAAATTTTACCTGAGAATGCAAAAGACTTCTTTAGATAAACCAATCGTTATTAGCCTTCTGCAATTTATTCAAAAGGGAAAAAGAAAAAGGCATGAGTTAGTAATTATTCAAACAACTCGGATGCATGTCCTATGGGGGGACCCTTTTTGTGCCAAGGGTAGGCCTAGCATGAAAATGCAACCTTCGGGGTAAAATCCCATTTTCAAACCTGTAAGTGAATATAGAAACAGGAATTCTCATTAAAAATGGACAAACTCAGTCCTTCTTTACAATTTCATTGATGGTTCGACCAACCATTCTTACAAAGTCCTCATGTCTAGCTAATTTAGTATGTTGGGATTCCCTAGAACTCCCGATACTGAGTTTCCGAATTTCATCTTGGATTTTATCAAATGCACTCAATGCCTTTTCCAATTTCTCTGTCTTCTTTGCCTCTTTCCTCAATTGTGAGCGGGCGTCCTCCAATGCTTGATCGGCCACCATGATCTGCAACTGATGATCCTCCAGCTCTTCCCTTAGCTTCCCATTCTGCTCCTCGAGACTAACGGCAATCAACGGTGTCCTTTCTCTCCCTTGTTCTATCATTGATTTGATCCATTCGTTGTACTCCAAGATGACCCTAGGCTCTACTTTGTTCACTTGGTCCAAATGCAGGTTGTCCAAACTACACAGATTCCCCCAGCCTTCTAATACCATAGTCCGGCACTCAGTGACTGTATTAAGCTCGATACTTCCCATTTCCCGTATGGTCGGCACTCTCTGCGGGTACCCGAACTGTCTCATAACTCGTTGTGGAATGTACACGATCAACCCACTGGTACTTGCTAATGGAATGAAGTCAAATTGCGTAGTCTTGAAAGCTGGATCCCTTACTTTCGTCCAATCGAGAACCCACTGTATCTTATCCGAAGTCAGAGCATTGAATTCCTGAATAAACAAGCTTGGAGACGCTATTCGATAGTATCTGCTAACCCTTTCTCGGTGCGACTCGACCCAGTTTGCTGTTGGAAGACATGACCCCAATGGATTTAGCGCTCTTTTTGACAGATGTTCCATGGCCCACATTTGGAGCACCAGGTTGGATGCATAGAAAAACCCCCTCTTCTTTTGGCATTCAGTAACGGCAGTGAAGATATCAGCAATGATGATAGGCACCAAAGTAGGGGTCTTCTCCTTAATTCCTAGAAACACGCTTTGCATCATGCTGATTGTTGAAAAGGTAACCTTCCCATGCTTTTGCGGGAATAAAAGTAGACTAGTCAAGGCTAATCCAAAGACTTGGACTCGCTTTCCTTCCCACTCCTCTTTGCTAATGAAAAAGTCATCACGGTGTTGATCATAAGAGTCCCTTCTCCCAAATCGTTCGTACAAGAACTCCAGTGGACATGATTTTGCGTCCGGGTGCTGGTTCATACTAGCTCGTCCCAATCCCAGAAACTTGCAGAACTGCTCTCTAGTGCCATTAGTCGGGTACACCATAGGGCTTCCTTTCCCAGGCATTTGCAACAATCCTTCTATCTCTTCTAGAGTGAGTGTTAACTCGCATTCCCCAAATCGAAAGACGGAGCCTTTAGGATCCCAATACTCAAGCAGTGCTTCAATGATTGCCATGTTTGGGGCTATGTTCAAAAGACTTGGTAGATGCCCTATGTATCGGAACAATCGGTTCACCTCATGCGCCATGTTGTTCTTCCAATCTATCAGCTCACGAGGTATGTGGTTTAACATTCGGCATGGAGCCATCTGAGGAAGAATTCACTTTTTAGTACCTTACCTTGGAATTTTACCCCTTAGGCCAAACAAAATTGTAAACATGCAAGTCTCGTTGGATTAAGTATCCGAGACACAAGGTGGCCTATTCCTAACCACGGGATTCCCTATGTGGCATTCCCTTTCTATGGTTTATGCATGATGCTATTTATTAAAGCGATATAAATATGTGACAAATATTGCCTAAAGGATATAAATAATGCATCGGGGGGAAAGAGGTCTAAAATGAAATGCATTTATTAAAATCAAGTGCAATAACCGAAATTTAAACATGTGAGCTATCTAGTGGGTGAGTCACTAAAAGAGTGCCAAAAAGGGCCTCTTATCGCTAAGGCATATGAATGCAAGCCAAGAAACAAAAGAATGGTTAGTGCAATTGATAGTACACATAACACATTGGGAGCATTCGAAAGAAAAAAAAATACAATAAAGCAAGTAAAAGGGTTGGAAACCCCTTCCCTCGTGCCTAATGTGCTTAAAATAGGGTGAGGCCGACTCTACCCTAGGTCATTCTAATATGGATGCATGAGGCTGGGGTTCACTAATGCCTAGACTCGATAAAGCTTCGGCTCCCAAACCTTCAGACCTAAAGGCGAAGGGTCGTCACTCCCAGGGCCTTTGGTCGGTGGCTCGAGTGATCCCTTAGGTAGCGCTATGG